>NC_073252.2:50707500-51010530 GCF_029289425.2 Pan paniscus
TTTTGTTTCTGACTTTGTTTTTCTTTGTTAGTCTAGCTAGTGAATTATAGATGTTATCTTTTCTCTTTGTTGAACCTTTGCTCTAGTTTTATTTCATTGTGGTCTGAGAAGATAGTTGATATAATTTTGACTTTTAAAAATTTGTTGAGACTTGTTTTGTGGCCTAAAATACAGTCTATCCAGGAAAATTTTTCATGTGCCAATTAGAAGAACATATATTGTGTAGCTGTTGGAAGAAATTATATCTAAATGTCTGTTAGATTGATTTTGTCTAAAATGCAGTCTATTTTTTAGTTTCTTATTTATTTGTTGTTGTATTTCATCTTTCATTTTAGATTCGGGGGTACATGGGTAAATGCACAGGTTTTTTACCTGGGTATCCTGCATGATGCTGGGGCCAACGCTTCTATGTTAATTTTCTGTCTAGGTGATCTGTCTAATTCTGAGAGTGGCATGTTGAAGTCTTGAAGTATTATATTATGGTATTTGAGTCTACCTCCTCCTTAAGATCTAATAATATTTGTTTTATATGTCTGAGTCATACAGTGTTGGTAGTATATATGTTTAGAATTGTTATATCCTCCTGCTGAATTGATACCTTTACCATTATATAATAATCCTTTTGTCTTTCTAAATTTTCTTGGACTTAAAATTTGTTTTATCTGATATAAGTAGAGTTAATTCTGCTCACTCTTGGTTTCTGTTTGTGTGGATTATCTTTTTAGTAATCTCTTTGCTTTCAGTCAATATGTCTTTGGAGAGGCAAAACAAGATATCAGAATAGAAGTCACCAATTGTCCCTCTCACAAGGACAAAAATTTAACAACTATCTACAAAAAAGTTTGGTTCTTCATAAGAACCAAAAACCAGGTGAGCACTCACAGTACCTGGTTTAAACTTCATTATCACTGAAAGAGTAACCAAAGAAGTTAAAAGCAAAAAACAAAAAAACAAGAGTGTTGAAATAGCTAGCACCCCATCCCCACTTCCTAGCAGCAGTGGCATGGTATGGAAAGCATTTCAGAGCACTAGGAGAGGGAAAGTGCATATTATCAGAGAAAATTACCTTCACAAAAAAATAAGACAGGAAGGAAAAAAGGAAGAGAAGACCACAAAACAAGCAGAAAACAAATAACAAAATGGTAGGAGTAAGTCCTTGCTTATCAATAATAACATTGAATGTAAATGGACTAAACTCTCTAAGAAATATAGACTGGCTGAATGGATAAAAAAAGCAAGATCCATTAATCTGTTGCCTACAAGAAACAGTGGACTTAATCTGCACTGTAGACCAAATGGATCTAACACACATTTATAGAACATTTCATTCCAAAGCTGCAGAAGACTCATTCTTTTCCTCAGCACATGTATTATTCGCAAGGATAGATCATATGTTGGATCACAAAATAAGTCTTAAAACATTCAAAAAACACTTGAAATATCAAGCATCTTCTCTGAGCACAATAGAATAAAACTAGAAATTAATAAGAGGAATTTGGGGAACTATACAAATACATGAAAATTAAACAATCTGGTCCTGAATCATCAGTGGGTCAGTGAAGAAATTAAGAAGGAAATGAAAAAAATTTCTTGAAACAAATGATAAGGGAAACAGCATACCAAAACCTATGGAATACAGAAAAAGCAGTACCAAGAGGGAACTTTACAGCTATAAGTGCCTAGATAAGAAAAGGAGAGGCCAGGCGTGGTGGCTCATGCCTGTAATCCCAGCACTCTGGGAGGCCGAGGAGGGCAGATCACGAAGTCAGGAGATCGAGACCATCCTGACTAACATGGTGAAACCCCATCTCTACTAAAAATACAAAAAATTTGCCAGGTATGGTGGCGGGCACCTATAGTCCCAGCTACTCGAGAGGCTGAGGCAAGAGAATGGCATGAACCCAGGAGGTGGAGCTTGCAGTGAGCTGACATCGCACCACTGCACTCCAGCCTGGGTGACAGAGCGAGACTCCATCTCAAAAAACAAACAAACAAAAAACAAAACAAAACAAAACAAAAACAAAAGAAAAGGAGAAAAATTTCAAATAAACAACCACAAAATGCATCTTAAAGAACTAGAAAAGCAAGAGCAAATCAAACACAAAATTAGTAAAAGAAAAGAAATAACAAAGATCAGAGCAAAAATATATAAAATTGAAAGGAAGGAAACAAAACAAAAAATCAGTGAAACAAAAAGTTTTCTGAAAAGTTAAACAAAATTGGCAAAACTTTAGCCAGCATAAGAAAATAAAAAGGGAGAAGATCCAAATTAATAACATCAGAGATGAAAAAAGACACATTACAACTGATACCGCAGAAATTTAAAGAATCATTAGTGGCTACTATGAGCAACTACATGTCAATAAATTGGGAAATCTAGAAGAAATAGACAAATTCCTAGACACACGGTTCAAACTATCAAGATTAAACCATAAAGAAATCCAAAACCTGAACAGACCAATAAGAAGTAATAAGACCAAAGCCATAATAAAGTCTCCAGTAAAGAAAAGCTTGGGACATGATGACTTCACTTCTGAATTCTACCAATGATTTAAAGAAGGGCTAATACCAATCCTACTCAAACTATTCCAAAAAATAGAGGAGGTGGGAATATTTCCAAACTCCTTCTATAATGCCAATATTACCCCGATATCAAAACCAGACAAAGACACATCAAAAAAATAAAACTACAGGGCGATATCTCTCATAAATATTTTTGCCAAAATCCTCAGCAAAATGCTAGCAAATCAAATTCAACAGTACATTAAAAAGATCATTATTATCACCAAGTGGGATTTATCCCTGGGATGCAAGGATGGTTCAACATACAAAAATCAATCCATGTGATACATTATATCAACAGAATAAAGGATAAAAACCATATGATCATTTCTATTGATGATGTAAAAGCATTTGATAAAGTTCAACATCTCTTTATGATGAAAACCCACAAAAAACTGGGTACAGAAGGAACATACCTCAACATAACAAAAACTATATATGACAAACCAACAGCTAGTATCATACTGATTGATGAAAAACTGAAAGCCTTTTTTCTAAGATTGGGAACATGGCAAGGATGCCCACTTTTACCACTTGTTTTAGACCATTTTCATGCTGCTGATGAAGACATACCTGAGACTGAGCAATTTACAAAAGAAAGAGTTAATGGACTCACAGTTCCACATGGCTAGGGAGGCCTCACAATCATGGTGGAAGGTGAAATGCACATCTCACATGGTGGCAGACAAGAGAAGAGAACTTGTGCAGGGAAACTCCCCTTCATAAAACCATCAGATCTTATGAGACTTATTCACTATCATGAGAATAGCATGGGAAAGACCCACCCCTGTGACTCAATTATCTCCCACTGGGTCCCTCCCACAACACATGGGAATTAGGGGGGCTACAATTCAAGATGAGATTTAGGTAGAGACACAGCCAAACCATATCATTCTGCCCCTGGCCCCTCCAAAATCTCATGTCCTCACATTTTAGAACCAATCATGCCTTTCCAACAGTCCCCCAGAGTTTTAACTCATTTCTGCATTAACTCAAAAGTCCACAGTCCGAAGTCTTATCCGAGACAAGGTAAGTCCCTTCAGACTGTGAGCTCATAAAATCAAAAGCAAGTTAGTTACTTCCTAGATACAATGGGGGTAGAGGCTTGGGTAAATACAGCCACTCCAAATGGGATAAATTGGCCAAAACAAAGGGGCTACAAGCCCCATGCAAGTCCAGATTTCAGAGGGCAGTCAAATCTTAAAGCTACAACATGGTCTCCTTTGACTCCATGTCTCACATGCAGTTCACACTGGTGCAAGTGGTGGGTTCCCATGGTCTTGGGCAGCTCTGTCCCTGTGGCTTTGCAGGGTACAGACTTCCTGGCTGCTTTCATGGGCTGGAGTTGAGTGTCTGCAGCTTTCCCAGGCACACGATGCAAGCTGTCAGTGGATCTATCATTCTGGGGTCTGGAGGATGGTGGCCCTCTTCTCACAATTTCACTAGGCAGTGCCTCAGTGGGACTATGTGTGGGGGCACCCACCCCACATTTCCCTTCTGCACTGCCCTAGCAGAGGTTCTTCATGAGTGCCCCACCTCTGCAGCAAACTTCCCCCTGGACACACAGGCATTTCCATACATCCTCTGAAATCTAGGTGGAGGTTCCCAAACCTCAATTCTTGACTTCTTTACACTCACAGGCTGAATATCACATAGAAACTGCCAAGGCTTGAGACTTGCACCCTCTGAAGTCATAGCCTGAGTTGTACCTTAGCCCCTTTTAGTCACAGCTGGAGTGGCTAGGAAGCAGGGCACCAAGTCCCTAGACTGCACATAGCAGAGGAACCCTAGGCGCAGCCAACAAAACAATTTTTTCCTCCTAGGTCTCCAGGCCTGTGATGGGAGGAGCTGCCGCAAAGGTCTCTGACATGCCCTGGAGACATTTTCGCCATTGTCTTGGGGATTAACATTGGTTCCTTGTTACTGATGCAAATTTATTAGCAGGATTGAATTTCTCCTCAAAAAAATGGGATTTTCTTTTCTATCACATTGTCAGGCTACAAATGTTCTGAACTTTTATTCTCTGTTTCCATTTTAAAATGCCTTTAACAGCACCCAAGTCATATCTTCAATGCTTTGCTGCTTAGAAATTTCTTCTGCCAGATATCCTAAATCATTTCTCTCAAGTTCAACATTCCACAAATCTCTAGTGCAGGGGCAAAATGCCACCAGTCTCTTTGCTAAAACATAACAAGAGTCACCTTTGCTCCAGTTCCCAAGTTCCTGAGACTAACTCAGCTTGAATTTTATTGTCCATATCATTATCAGTATTTTGGTCAAAGCCATTCAACAAGTCTCTAGGGAGTTCCAAACTTTTCTGCATTTTCCTATCTTTTTCTGAGCCCTCCAAACTGTTCCTACATCTGCCTATTACACAGTTCCCAAGTTGCTTCCACATTTTGGGTATCTTTTAAGCAGCCCCCCACTCTACCAGTATCAATTTGCTGTATTAGTCAATGCTGCTGATAAAGACATACCCGAGATTGGGCAATTTACAAAAGAAAAAAGTTTAATGGACTCACAGTTCCACGTGGCTGGGGAGGCCTCACAATCATGGCAGAAAGTGAAAGGCAGCACATCTCACATGGCAGCAGACAAGAAAAGAGAATTTATGCAGGGAAACTCCCCTTTATAGAACCATCAGAGCTCATAAGACTTATTCACTGTCATGAGAATAGCACAGGAAAGACCCACCTCCATGAGTCAATTATCTCCCACCTGGTCTCTCTCACAGCACATGAAAATTATGGGAACTACAATTCGAGATGAGATTTGAGTGGGGACACAGCCAAACCATATCACCACTTTTATTCAACATGTTACTAGAAGTCTTAGCTAGAGCAATCAGACAAAAGAAGGAAATCAAGAGTATCCAAATTGGATAGGAAGAAATCAAATTATCTTTGTTTGCAGATGTTATCGTCTTATATTTTATAAAAAACTAAAGACTCCACACACCCAAAAAAACTATTAGAACTGATAAACAAATACAATAAAGTTTCAGGACACAAAATCAACACAAAAAAATTAGTAACATTTCTATATGCCAACAGTAAACAATCTGAAAAAGAAATAAAAAGGTAGTCCCATTTACAATAGCCACAAATAAAATTCAATATCTTGGAATTAACCAAAGAAGTCAAAGCCTCTGTAATGAAAACTCTAAACACTGATGAAAGAAATTGAAAAGGACTCAAAAAAGTGGAAAGATATTCCATGTTCATGAATTGGAAGAATAAATATTATTAAAATGTTCATACTGCCCAGAGCATTCTACAGATTAAATATAATCCCTATCAAAATACCAATTACATTCTTCACAGAAATAGAATAAAGAATTCTGAAATTTACATGAAGCCTCAAAAGACCCAAAGCTATCTTAAGCAAAAATAACAAAACTTGAGGAATCACAATATCTGACTTCAAATTATACTACAGAGCTATAGTAACCAAAATATTATGGTACTGGCATAAAAACAGAAACGTAGACCAGTGAAACAGAATAGAGAACCCAGGAACAAATCTACACACCTACATTTACTCAAATGTGTACATTGAGTGAACTCATTTTCGACAAAAGTGCCAACAACATACACTGTGAAAAAGTCTCTTCAATAAATGGTGCTTGGAAAACTGGATATCCATATGCAGAAGAAGGAAACGAAACTCCTATCTCTCACTATGTACAAAAATCAAATAAAAATGGATTAAAGACTTAAATCAAAGACCTCAAACTATGAAACTACTACAAGAAAACATTGGGGAAACTCTCCTGGACATTGGTCTTAACAATAATTTCTTGAGCAATACCCCCAAAACACAGGCAACCAAAACAAAAATGGACAAACGGGATTGCATCAAGTTAAAAAGCTTCTGCACAGCACAGGATGTAATCAACAAAGTGAAGAGACAACCCAAAGAATGGAAAAAATATTTGCAAACTACCCATCTGACAAGGAATTAATAACCAGAATACATAAGGAGCTCAAACAACTACAGGAAAAAATCTAATAATCCAATTAAAAAAATGGGCAAAAGAGAGACATTCAGAGAATGTCAGAATTAGACATTTCTCTAAAAAAACATGCAAATGGGAAACAGGCATATGAAAATGTTCTCAACATCATTGATCATCAGCAAAATGCAAATCAAAACTACAATTAAATATATCACCCCTGTTAAAGTGGCTTGTCTTCAAAAGAAAGCCAATAACAAATGCTGGTGAGGATGTGGAGCAAAGGGAACCCTTGTCCACTGTTGCTGGAAATGTACATTAGTACAACCACTATTGAGAACACTTTGGTGGTTCCTCCAAAAACTAAAAATGGAGCTGCCATAAGACCCAGTAATTCCACTGCTGGGTATATATCCACAAGTCAAAAAAAAACTGGTATATTGGAGAAATATCTGCACTCCCCTGTTTGTTGCAGCATTGTTCACAATAGCCAAAATTTGGAAGCAAGCTAAGTGTTCATCAACAGATGAATGGATAAAGAACATGTGGTAAATATACACAATGGAATATGAATCAGCCATAAAAAAGAAAGAGATCCTGTCATTTGCAACATGGATGGAACTGAAGTTCACTATGTTATGTGAAATAAGCCAGGCACAGAAAGACAAACATTTCATGTTCTCACTTATTTGTGGCATCTAAAAATGAAAACAATTGAACTCATGGACATAGGGCAGGGGATGGTTACCAGATTCTGGGAAGGATAGTGGATAGAGGGGTAGGGGCAGGAGGGAGATTAATGGGTACAAAAAATTAGTTAGAAATAATGAAGAAGACCTACTATTTGATAGCACAAGAGGGTGACTATAGTCAATAAAAATTTAATTGTACATTTTAAAATAACTAAAATAGTATAATCGGACTGTTTGTAACACAAAGGATAAATGTTTGAGGAGATTGATATCCCATTCTTTATGATATGATTATCATGCATTGCATGCCTATATCAAAACATCTCATGTACCACATAAATATATACCCTTACTATGTACTCACAAAAATTAACCATAAAAAGTTACAAAATAAATAAATATGCATTGCCATTAGAAAATGTCTTTACAGGTGAGATGAGTTTCCTGTAGGCAGCATGTAATCGGGTTTTTTTTTGTTTTGTTTTGTTCTGTTTGAGACAGTCTCGGGCTGTCACCCAGGCTGGAGTGCAGTGGCACGATCTTGGCTCATTGCAACCTCTGAATCCTGGATTCAAGTGATTCACCTGCCTCCTGAGTAGCTGGGACTACAGGTGTGTACCACCATGCCCGGCTAATTTTTTGTATTTTTAGTAGAGATAGGGTCTCACCATGTTAGCCAGGATGGTCTCGATCTCCTGACCTCGCGATCCACCTGCCTCAGCCTCCCAAAGTACTGGGATTACAAGCATGAGCCACTGTGCCTGGCCTGGACCATATTTTTTATCCATTCAGATAGTCTATACCTTTTAAGTGGAAAGCTTAATCTGTTTACGTTAAAGGTTGTTATTGATATGTGAAAGCTTATCCTTGTCATTCTACTAATTGATTTCTGCTTGTTTTGTATATCCTTGGTTCCTTTCTTTCTCTTTTCTTGTTTATCATTGTGATTTGGTGGTTTTCTGTGATAGTAACATTTAAGTTCTTTCTTTTTTTAATCTCTGTGTTTGCTTTACCATTGAGTTTTATACATTCATGTCTATTCAGGATAATGGATGTAGTCCTTTTGCTTCCAGCTGTAGGACTCTCTTATGCATTTCTTGTAGATCTGGTCTAGTGGTAATGAATTTCCTCATCTTTTGCTTGCATAGGAAGGACTATTTGTCCTTTTAGTAAAGAATAACTTTGCTGCAGATAGTATCCTTGGTCAGCTGCTTTTTTTTTCTTTCTACACTTTGAATATATTATCCCTTTCAGGACTTTAAATATAAAATCCCATTTTCTCCTTTTATTACTTTTTTTTTTTGGCTGAGAAATCTGCTGTTAGTCTGATTGTGGGGTGGGGGTGGGGAGGTCCCTTTATATATGACTAGGTGTCTTTTTCTTGCTGCCTTACAATTTTCTCTTTGTCTTTGACTTTTTTTTGACAGTTTGACTATGATGTTCTGTGGAGATAAAATGTATTAATTGTGTGTATTTGAGATATTTTAGCTTCCTATTTCTGGATGTCTAAATATGTTGCTAAACTTGGAATGTTCCAGCTATTATTTTTTCAAATGGTTTTTCTATACCTTTTTTTTCCTTTTGCCTTCGGGGACACAAAATAATTTGAATACCTGGTTGCTTTACGGTGTTACATAAGTCATGTGGATTTATTCCTTCTCTTTTTTTATCTACTTTTGTCTGACTGGGTTATTTCAAAAGACCTTTCTTCAAATTCTAAAGTTCTTTCTTTTGCTTCATATAGTTCCTTTTTGAAGGTTTTAAGTGTACTTTTTATTTCATTCAGTGGTCTCTTCATTTCCAGAATTTCCATATGAATTTTTTTATTATAACTATCTCTGGTGAATTTCTCATTCATATCTGGTGTGGTTTGGCTGTGTCCCCACGCAAATCTCATCTTGTATTGTAGTTCCCATAATCCCCATGTGTCATGGGATAGGCCAGGTGGGAGGTAATTGAATCATGGGTGTGGGTTTTATCTGTGCTGTTCTTGTGATAGTGAATAAGTCTCATGAGATCTGATTGTTTTATAAAAGGCAGCGCCCCTGCATTTGCTGTCTTGCCTGATGCCATGTAAGACATGCCTTTGCTCTTCCTTTGCTTTCCACCATGATTGTGAGGACTCCCCAGCCATGTGAAACTGTGAGTCCATTAAACCTCTTTTTCTTTATAAATTCCCCAGTCTTGGGTATTTCCTCATAGTAGTATGAAAGTGGACTAATGCAATATCCTAGGCTGTTTTTCTGATCTCTTTGTATTGCTTATTTGTGTTTTCTTGTATTTCACTGAGCTTCTTTTTTTTTTTTCTTTTTCTTTTTTTTTTTTGACAGAGTTTTGCTCTGTCGCCCAGGCTGGAGTGCAGTGGAGAGATCTTGGCTCACTGCAACCTCCGCCTCCCAGGTTCACGCCATTCTCCTACCTCAGCCTCCCTAGTAGCTGGGACTACAGGTGCCCGCCACCAAGCCTGGCTAATTTTTTTTTGTATTTTTAGTAGAGACGGGGTTTTACCATGTTATCCAGGATGGTCTCGATCTCCTGACCTCGTGATCCACCTGCCTTGGCCTCCCAAAGTGCTGGGATTACAGGCAAGACCCACTGTGCCTGGCCCCTCACTGAGTTTCTTTAATATCATTATTTTGATTTATATTTCCAGGACTTGAAAATTTTCCTTTTCATTGGAATCTGTTTCTGGAGAATGATTTTCTCTCTTTGAAGGTGTCATATTCCTTGATTTTTCATATTTCTTCTGTCTTTCTGTTGATATACATCATTGGTATAATATAATTGACATTTGATATAATAGTCACTTCTTCCAACATTTTGCATTTGCTTTCACAGGAGAACTTTTCCTGTAGGTGTATCTATGGTGTTGGTTCTGTAGGACATTTTAGCTTTGATTCTGGGTGTATGGAATAGTGTAGTCTCTGTATGATTTATTTGGCTATAATCAGCCTCAATGGTGTCTGTAATTTCCTCAGTGGCTTAGGATGTGACTGTTAGTAGTGTCTGTGTGAGAGTTTTGCTGGGGATTGGGATGCCAGGTAACCCATTTTACAGTTCCCAGTGGTGGCAGTGGTAGGTTGAGCATGCCTATTTTTTTGGTCCCAGGGCAGCATACACTAGCACCAATGTTAACCTGTCCAGGCAGATCAATTACTGGGCCTCTGGGAGGCTTTTCGTGTGCCAATAATGGCAGTGGTAGGCTGGGCAGGTGGGTGGGTACTTGGGCCTCTGGGCAGTGGACATGGTGTAGGCAATGGCAGGAGGAGTGATAGGACAACCCTATTGATCCCAAGTAGTCTGCATTGGTATTTTCGTGGCTGTGATAAGCTGGGTGTGCCAGTCCCCAGGCCTGCAGCTGGTGTTTTCAGGTGGGTGCAACTATGGTGTCAGCAGTAGTTTGTGTGGGCCCAATGTCAGGCCCCTGAGAGGTGTGCTTAGGTGTCAATGGTGGTGGACTGTGCTGGGTGATCCTCAGACCCCTGTACAATGTGCTCAGGCACTGGACGGGGTGTGGGGCTTGTCTGGGAAGACCTGTTCTAAAGTCCCCTGGTAATGCGTGCAGGTACTGGCTGTGATAGGCAAAAGCAGGATGATCCCTGGCAGAATGCTTGGGTAAGGGTAGCAGGAGTTACAATATACCCCTGCTACTAGAGAAGGTGGCATGGCTTTCAGTGGCAGCAGCCATAGACAAGCGGCTGGGATATCAGCCCCAGGTGGAGGTTACAAGTGGGATACCCTGTTATTAGGGCCTTTGTAAATGTGCAGCATTTCTGCTGGTGAGGGTAGGTCATGCTTTGGCCTTGGTGGAGGCAGCCCTCCACCAAGGTGGTACAGTTTGTGGTAGCTGGTCTGCTGCTAAGGGCAGAGGGGTCAATGCCAATGGTTCGAGCATTGCCCCTGGCAACAGCAACCAACCATGGTGGTGGCTGCAGGCAGGGGATGTCAAAGGGGCTCCGGAGATGCAGAGATGCAACAGCTTTTGAACCCTATGGCAGGATGCAGTATGGTGGGGGCTGGGTTTTACATTTAAAGACAATGTAAAATATAAGGTGAAAATAGAAAAAAAAGAAATGACACATTTGTCCACATAGTAAATCTGAAAACAACTCTTACATATAAATTATTAAAAGTAATAAGATAATTTTGTGAGTCCATTGAATATATTAATATATAAAACTATTAGAAAATGTAATTCAAAAATTACAATATCAATAACAATAAGGTGTCTAGAAATAAGTTTAACAAGTGATGGGTAAGACAAATAAAAAATTGTAAAATTGCATTTAAATATAAATTCAAATTGTTAGTGAGACTGTATACAAGATAAATTCTCATATCTTAATTGCAACTACATGTGATAAAACCTTTTTGGAAACTGTTTAGCCTAACTTAATAGAGTTGGAAAACATACAAGGAATGCTTACAGTTATAAGAAATGAAACAAGAGGCATATTCAGGAATTTTTATTTACAAAATTGTTTGTATGGTAAATAAGATTTCAAAATGGTCCTCATGATTTTCACCCCCTGGTGTACACACCCTGTATAATGCCCTCACCTTGAGTGTGAGGAGTACTGCTGAATATGATATTTCACTCCTATGATTCTATTATGTTTTATTGCAGGAAGAATTTTGCAGAGACAATTAAGGTATGTAATTAGTTGACTTTGAGTTAATCAGAAGGAATATCACTCTTGGTGGGCCTCATATAATCAGAGAGCCCTTAAAAGAAGTAGGAGAGACTCAAAGTTAGAGGTATTTTTTCTGCTGTACTTGAATAAGCAAACATTTATGTTGTAGAATGGTTCCCATGGCAGAAAATAGTAAGTGGTCCCCAAAGCTGTGAAAGGTCCCAGTTGGCAAGCAGCAAGAAAAGTGGGGATCTCAGTCTTACAAGTCTAAAGAAATTAATTCTACAAATGACTTAAATGGGTTTGAAAGAGGAGCTTGAGCCTCAGAGGAGACCGCAGCCCTGACCAATGCCATTATTTTGGACTTGTGAGACCCTAAGCAAATAAACTCAGCTGAGCCATGCAGTGCCCAGACTCTTAACTCACAAAATTGCAAGATAACCCGTTTGTGGTATTTAAGTTTCTAAGTTTGTGATAATGTGAGCAATGGAAAACTAACACATTTTGTAATAGAAAAAAGAACTTTGAAATAATCCAAATGTTTATGCGTGACACATGGATAATAAATTATTTCAATAAAGGCATGCAATGGTATACTAAACCTAAACCATGCAAAAATTAAATAAACTATAGCTATGTATGCCTAATGTGAATAAATCTAAAATCTGTTGAGGAAAAAAAAGGAAAATCATAAAAGTATACACATTATCATTCTGTTTATATAATTATTAAAACAAAAACTTGAATAATTTATCAATTAAGTACATAAATAAATAAGTAATTTTAATATACTAGTCAGAATAGAGACACACGTAGAGGCAAAAGATATTTTGAGAGAGTTATTAAAGCAGTTTCCGAAGTATTGTTATTAGTCTATTTTTTAACTCAGTGTTGAATACATAGGTGTTTATTACATTTTAAACTCTGCCTATATATTATATACATTCTTTTATATGGAAGACGTATTTTATCTATTAAAAAGTACCCAAATTCTAGAAAGTTAATCTCTTGTCTTCCCAGATTATACATTGAGTAATAAGTTCATCAAGTGGAAAAAATTATGTAAGGCTCTCCAAACGCATTTAAATACAGCAAAAGCAGTAACAGCCATGGTAGTAGTCATCTCTTCACCCTAATTAGTGATGGCAGTTGAGATAGATTAGCAAAGTGAGCCAGGAGACTAATGACCCAAGTGTCATCTTTCTTTTGTGTTCTATGCTTTGCATGTTCAATCTGTACTATGTTGGGGAAGTGAAACTGAGAGAAAACCAAGGAGTTAATGACAATGAGAGAGAAAGATACAAAGGCAGAAAATTGGAAAAGAAAAAACATAAATATGCTTTACATTTATTGCATTAATTAGAAAGTGAATCATAAACTTGAGTTTAACTGGCAATATAACTATGGGTGGATATCCAGTTGAATATTTAGCCTGTGTTCATAATATTGAGCTGTTTTGCTTATACAGCTTGACTGCTGTGTTGGGTACTCCTTGATTCAGGAGAATTACCTTAAATAAGGGCCCTGAGAAACTCCATCAAATCTGTATTCCTGAATTGTCTTGATGAACGATTGAAATGCAAAGCATTTCTACGTTTTTACACCAATTCTCCAAATCTAGTTCTACTCCTCCAAAGCCAGTTCTGAATTTGGTGATCACTATGGCTAATGTGCTGATCTGACCTAGACCCATCACAGGAAAACACTTTGCAATAAGACTTTGGATAGGTATACACATGTCTCTTGCATTCTCATCTTTTTTTTTTTTTTTTTTTTTTTTTGAGACGGAGTCTCGCTCTGTCGCCCAGGCTCTGGAGTGCAGTGGCGCAATCTCGGCTCACTCAAGCTCCGCCTCCCGGGTTCACGCCATTCTCCTGCCTCAGCCTCTCGAGTAGCTGGGACTACAGGAACCCGCCACCACGCCCGGCTAATTTTTTTGTATTTTTAGTAGAGACGGGGTTTCACTGTGTTAGCCAGGATGGTCTTGATCTCCTGACCTCGTGATCTGCCCTCCTGAGCCTCCCAAAGTGCTGGGATTACAGGCGTGAGCCACCGCGTCCGGCCTCTTATCTCTTGTAATTAAACAATGCTAAATCATATTTCCCAAAACCTAATCCCCATGATTAGCAAGCAAGGATCATTATGTATGCCCATATTCCTAGACATTATTAGCACTTTCTACTTTGCAAATTAATTCTAGGCTAGAACTAGGGAAGTTAGTGTAAACAGAGTCATACTGTGTAACTGTTATTACTGTGGCTTGAAAAAGATAGAAAATTATTTATTACAAAGAATTATCACTGAAACAGAGAAAAACATCAATTTTTCAGTGTAAAAATTTTCATAATCATTTTGCTGTAGGGTTTAAGGACATTATTTTCACTTAGTAAATTCCAACTTAATATTAAAGCACTATGCCACTATTTCATCCCTCTCCATTTTCACTCCCAACAGCCCACTCCAGCAAAAGCAACATTTATCTATGCTAAACTAATATTCACAGAATTTTAGAGCTAGAAAAGATCCAAACTATCATGTGGTTCAACCCAACAATAAAATTACATTAGACATGGTTGTTAAACAAAATTTCTTTTTGAAAGAAACTCTAGAAAAGAAAACAATATTCTCTGTAGATGGTCATTTAAAAGGTTTATTAACTCCCCGAGTTTGAGAAAAAAAGCACTTTTTAAGCAACTAAATTTTGGCACACACACGCAAAATAATTCAGTCAACTATCAAAGTGACAAGACCATGTAGAATGGAGATTATAAAGGAACAACATTTATAAATGTTGGCAACCAGTTGTATACCAGGAAACCAAAAGCAATTTATGTAGGAGTTTGGCATCCTAAATTCTCTCTAAAATTCTATGACTAATTTCTCTAGTGGTTTTATTTGCTCTGACTTAATCACTCTACTACCTACTTCACAATATAGATGACGCCATTTGATCATAACCAATGCTCCAAGGGGACATTGGAATAAAATATGTCAGTAAGGTTTTAAACAAGAATGGTCCAATAACTGACAATGGAGCACACTGTAAGATTTAAGTAGGAAAATGTGAGATAAATTAGTTTTCTCCTCTTGTATGTTTTCAAAAGCTAGAGACTATTGTTTCCTTGCCTTTTTGTCAGTCCAGTACTACTTTTTCTAATGTAATTGTTTCAAAACCCATTCATAATTTCTGCTATGCTGCACCTGCTATATATACTGTGCTTTGATCAATATTTTTGTTCTTATCAAGTATATCTATCAGTCAGCACTTTCAGGGCTTCAAGATGACTTCTTCCCTTAAAAAAAAATCCAAAAATAATCCTTTATACAAGGCTCTCATATACATTACCACATTTTATTCTCAAAGCAAAGTGGCAGAGGTATATAGATTTCCACTCTCTCTATGGGAGAAAAGAGCCTGAAAAGTTAAGTGGCCTGCTCCAGATCATAGTTCAATAAGTGATTGAACCAAGAATAAAAGTCAAGTTTCTTCTCACAATGACCAGAATGATTTTTTTTTTTTTTTTTTTTGAGATGGAGTTTCACTGTGTTGCCCAGGCTGGAGTGCAGTGGCATATCTCGGCTCACCACAACCTCCACCTCCTGGGTTCAAGGTATTCTCCTGCCTCAGCCTCCCGAGTAGCTGGGACTACAGGCATGCACCACCATGCCCGGCTAATTTTTGTATTTTTAGTAGAGACGGGGTTTCACTATGTTGGCCAGACTGGTCTTGAACTCCTAACCTCATGATCCACCTGCCTCGGCCTCCCAAAGTGCTGGGATTACAGGTGTGAGCCACTGCGCCTGGCCCCAGCATGATTTCTTAATGCCACCTTGTCTCTTTAGCTGTGTCAGTTGGTCCTTGTTCATCGCTCCCTCTCCATTGTCACTCTTCACTCCCACATATATTTCCATGCAATAATATTTAAAAGCTCTTATATAAATTGATAGTGACAACAAGACAAACTACCAGTGACTTCTATCTTCAAAGCCTTTGTAGTAGCTGACTTCCCAATGGCACTTAAGTGCCACTGGAACACTTACATGGAAATAATCTGGACCTGATGGAAGAAATTTCTGGTACCTCTGCTAGCAGGAATTATGTGAATTTAAAGAGGGTTTCCCTTCTTCTGCTCAAGAACCATGGATTCATCATTATTTCTGAATATTTTGCCATATTGTATCATTCATTAATGGCTAGATTATTTAGGTTCCATATATTGAACTGGGAAAAATAATTATAAAACTTAAATTTATTAGAAACATAGTCAATTACTATAATTTTTATATCAGTCAGGGGCCAGGCAGAAACTATTCTAGGTAGCTAAATTGAGAAAATTTTAATACATAGGTAATACGCAAAGAAAGAGCTGAGAAGCCAACAGGGGATAGTGAAGCAACCAAAAGATGAGCAATTGTATAAAGCCACTACCACGTCTAAGGCTGGGGTGGCAAAGGTAAGTCTTATTACCTGAGACTGGAAGCCAGAATTGCCTGGTAAGGACTAGAACTGAGCAAAGGCTGTCTAGTGGGGAACTAAAACCACAGAAGAAAACCATCCACTACTGTAAAATGCTACTGAGGATGAACTTGCAGAGGAGAAATACCCTGGCTTTTTCCATTCTTCCTCTTTTCTACCACCCTACCCCCTACCTCTCATGAGCTAATGTACCTGGAAGCCAGCTGGGAATGAAATCTGAGAACCATAGTTTGTAGGTAAAGGATTGAAAATGAATATCAGTAGAATAAACTATGACCAACTCACTTTCCATGTCATAAAAGAGAAATTTAGAGCTGTTAACTAATTACTAAATTATGTTCAATTTACTTTTCTTTTAAATAATTAAAATGATCTGCAAATCTTTGAGTAGTTTAGACATTGTAGCATTTGGTAGATAATGTATTTGGTTAGTGAAACTACTGCTAAATATAAGAAGTTCTGCAGCAGAAGTACCATTATATTTTCTTACTACGTTCTTTAAACAATAATAATGGATATTATTACACCGAAATACATAGTATAATTACGCAATTTATTTGGACTTCATAAAGAAAAGTTTTGTGTAGCCTGTCTTAATAAGTTTATGCCTCCATTTAGAAATGTATTCTATAAGCAGTCACACAAGACCTAATGTGCAGCATGGAATGGGCTAGTCCCTAGAGAAACAACTATTTTCATAAGACAGGCTCATGTCTTCAAGAAACAGAGAGCAAAGAAATTAAGACTACAGCATGAAATACACATATGACATAGATACACATTGAAGTGGTACACAAATCAGGAAGCAATTCATTTTTTCAGGGGGGAAGGGAGTCAGACAAGGCTTCACATAAAAGGTGACATTTTAGTCAAATCTGAAAAGATAAGGAAGAACCAAATCAATTGCTATGTCTCTCTGAAGCCTGCCCAGGCTCCTCTCCCATACATAACAGTGATCATTACTTTGGATCAACTGTAATGCATAATTACCTGGATACTTTAAGAAAATTCTGAAATAATCCATCACATTACCATCCACTTGGCAATGCAAGAAACCTAGCAGATATATCAAAATTTTAAAGATTGTCAACCTAAACAACTGACAGAGAGTGGCTCTGTAAAAGAAAATTATATTTATTCAGGAATAGGCATTGCAATGGGAATACAAGTGGCATAGTTAACTATGTGCATATTCAGTAAAGTAAAATAAGACAGATTTTTTGTTTGTTTGTTTTTTGAGATGGAGTTTCACTCTTGTTGCCAAGGCTGGAGTGCAATGGCATAATCTCGGCTCACCACAACCTCTACCTCCCAGGTTCAAGCAATTCTCCTGCCTCAGCCTCCCAAGTAGCTGGAATTACAAGCATACGCCACCACATCCAGCTAATTTTTTGTATTTTTGGTAGAGATGGGGTTTCTCCATGTTGGTCAGGCTGGTCTTGAACTCCCGACCTCAGGCGATCTGCCCACCTTGGCCTCCCAAGGACAGATGTTTTTAAAGAAGAAATGAGGTGCATTACATAATTGTTTTGAAATAATTATTCTTAGCTACAAGGATCAATAACAAGAGTGGCACCAGTTTGGGGTTGGAAAGGCAGTTGCTTTTCTTTAAGGTTGTGGTGGCCTTTGTGCAAGGTTGTGATTTTTGCATAGTCCTTTGTGATCATTCTTATTATCAGGCATTCCTGCATGAGAACCCTCCCTTCATGCCCTTCCTGGGCTCCATTTCTCATGGTTTTTAACATAAGTGACTTCATTTTTATTCTAAAACTTTCATAAGCTCTTTGAACAGTACATGCTACAGAGTTACCTTCTTTTTGTCATTCATAACCCCATCCCTTTCCTATCCTGCATCCCTGATATTGCTAAATATGTTATTGAACTGCTCTTTGATCTACTTTATTTTCTTTCCCAGTAAAACCCAAGAGCCATGTAGACCTCCAGTTTACATTAAGGCAAATTCCTTGAGGCTATAATGAAAGCCATTCTTTCTTCTCCCACGTTTGGAAAAAGGATTTAGATATTTTATCACTGGAAATCTGTCCTTATCCAAGATGTTGATGGCCTCTTGCTAGCCACTCCTTCACTGGAAGATAAGATACCTAAAACTTCTTGTATAGACCTTCTGTGCTACAAAACTTTTTTCTTTTTTTTGAGACTGAGTCTCACTCTGTCACCCAGGCTGTAGTGCAGTAGCGCGATCTTGGCTTACTGCAAATTCCACTTCCCAGGTTCAAGCGATTCTCATGCCTCGGCCTCCAAGTAGCTAGAATTATAGACATGCACCACCACGCCTGGCTAATTTTTGTATTTTTATTAGAGATGAGGTTTTGCCATGCTGCCAGGCTGGTCTCAAACTCCGGATCTCAGGTGATCCACCCGTCTCGGCCTCCCAAAGTGCTGGGATTACAGACATGAGCCACCATGCCTGGCCTGTGCTACAAAACTCTAAAATACATATGGTTTTGTCTGTCTCAGATTCATCACTTAGAACATTTCATACCTATTCAGAAGTGAGATTTTCTCCTAAGAGAAAAAGCAATCCCAAGGTCCTAAGATCCACCCAAATTTCACAAATGTCCACTCTCTTGCATATGGCCAGCTATTACTGATATAGTATACTAAATATGATTCTAATACGATGATTCTAAGTGCATCCAATTTAAAGTACTATTCCAGAGTCATGACCTTTGTCACAGGAAGCCGAAGACGCTTTTTACTCTTTAAAAGAAACCTTGTAGAGAACTCCAGCATTAAGTCTCCTTGATAATCATTGAGCCAATACATTTTTCACAAAGAAACTGTTTTAGGTATGAACATATGTTCAAGACAGTGACCCATTGCTTAATATAAGTCAGTTCTCCCCTGACTCAAGTGGCTGGTTTGCCGCCTTTCCTGCAGCTGCTATTGTGATTGAGACTTCCTTTACTTTGGCCTTACGCACCTCTCTGACTATAGCTATCTCCCACACACTAACAGCACTCCTGAAGATGTTAGCAGTGATGAATCTTTATGGGTCTGAAGCAATGCAGTTCTTGCCCCCTTGGAGGAAATAATTCAGCTGAGGAGCAAATGGCAAAGTGAGAGACTGAGGCAAGTTTTAGAATAGGAGTGAAAATTTATTAAAAAGCTTTATACCTGGGAGGCTGAGGCGGGAGGATCATTTGAATCTGGGAGGTGGAGGTTGCAGTGAGCTAAGATCACACCACTGCACTTCAGCCTGGGCAACAGAGCAAGACTCTGTCTCAGGAAAAAAAAAAAAAAAAAAAAAAGCTTTAGAGCAGAAACAAAAGGAAGCAAAGTACACTTGGAAGAGGGCCAAGTGGATGACTTGAGAGATCTGAAACCACCAGTGCAAAATTATAACGAAGACAGTGAAAGAGATCTGACCTAATCAACTCCATCTTGTTTCTAACCTCCCAGCTGTCCCTGTTCATTCCTGGGCAGAGGCTGAACTAACTTTGGGAGGAACTTAGTTTATAGTCTATAGTTTAAACAAAGATGATAACAGCCCTTTCCCAAAAGAAACCTCCTTCTTGCCTGGGGACTAGACTTCCCTTGTAGGACTAACAAATTAGTCACAAGATTAGAAATTATGGTTCAGGAGTCATGCAGCTGGAGACTACAAGATTCTGACCCTCCCTAAACTGCTCCTGAGATCAGTGCTTGAGATATTTTGCAGACCCTGCACTTGGTGGATCAGCTGGCACCACCCAGATTAATAAACTGGCTTATCTGATCTTGTGGCCCCCATCCAGGAACCGACTCAGCACAAGAAGACAGTTTCAACTCCCTATGATTTCAACTCCAACCCAACTAATCAGCACTCTTGACTCACTGGCTGCCCCCAACCCACCAAATTAGCTCTAAAATCTCTGATCTATGAATGCCTGAGGAGATTGATTTGAGTAATAATAAAAACTCTAGTCTCCCTCACAGCTGGCTCTGTGTGAATTAGCGTTTCTGTATCGCAATTCCCCCATCTTGATAAATTGGCTCTGTCTAGGCAGCAGGCAAGGTGAACCCATTGGGTAGTTACAGATCCAAGTGCACTGTACGGCCCTTGACTTGGGGTTTTATACATTGGCATGGTTCAGGGATTGTAGTTTATCCTCTCTTGATTTTTTCCTTGGAGTGGACTGTCCACAGGCCCAGTTGCCTGCCAGCAATTGGGAGGGGCCGCATGTACACTGTGTTTACTGAAGTTGTGCACATGCTCATTTGAGATGTCTTTCCCTTACCAGTTGAGTGTACCTACAGGAAGGTCATATATCAGTTAAACTCTGACATTTTGCCCCTTAGTTTACATGCTTGAGCTTGCTCACCCAACTCCTAGAGATCTTATTGGGAAGCTGCTGATCACCAGCTTTAGGTGTTTCCTATCTGTTAGGAGCCTGCCTTTCCCTGGTGCCAGCTGCAACCAATTATCATTTTAGAGAGACAGCTTAACAACCACATGACTGTCACCTGATGGTTACAGGTGACAGGGGGGTTTTCTCTTACCCTGCTCACGTCTGCCTAGCTACCTACTAAAAAATTCACACAATCACATTTTAATGCTAGCTTAACAAACTGCAATTGTATTATTCTCCGTTTGCCATTGGCTTATACTAAACTCAGCCTCTTTTCTTCTGTTTCAATGGAAGGGAAGTTCCCTATCATCACTGTCCACTATTCAAACCCAATATTAACTTCTAAACTTTTTTTTCAAAATTATCATCTCATATTTATATAGACATGCCCTGACAGTGGCATCATGAGAAAAAAAAGTTGTTTTGGAATATGCAGTAACACGAGAATGTAGAAAATATTTTGTTATCTATATGACTGAATTTATAATCTCTGATATTGTTTATGATTATAGACAATGGAGAAAACAATGAGAATTTATCCTCTCAGTAGGTATTAAAACTGTCTGTTTGTCCTTTTCTTGATAATCTTTTTATATGTTATATAATTCCTTTATAATACAGCTGTTATAAATGGTGTTGCTCTCCAAACATCTTCAGCAAGAAAATGTTTGACTCTCACTGCAGCCAAAGTAATGGCCATTTTCCCTTTCTGGGTTCAACCAGTTGCCTCTGAAAACTCTCACTCTCTCTTTTTTTTTTTTTTTTTTTTTTTTGAGACAGTCTTTCTCTGTTGCTCAGACTGGAGTGCAGTGGTGCAATCACGGCTCACTGCAGTCTCCACCTGCTGGGCTCAAGTGATCCTCCCACATCAGCCTCCTGAGTAGCTGAGATCACAGGTGTGCACCACTATGCTTGGCTAATTTTTTTTTTTAACATTTGCAGGGACATGGCCCTGACACGTTGCCCATGTTGGTCACAAATTCCTGAGCTCAAGCGATCTTCCTGCCTTGGCCTCTCAAAGTGCTGGGAATGCAGGTGTGAACCACTGTACCGAGGCTGAAAACTATTTCTGTGTTTGACTTTCTTTAAGATTAGACCTCAGATTCAGGATTAAACAGAATCAAGCCAACAAACAAACAAAGCCTTACTGATTAATAGGGTGCCTTTTCTTTCCAAACTTCTTTGAACCCACAAATACTCATCTTGCTTTAATGGCTCATGGAATAAGAAAGGCAGACAAAGGAGATGACAGTAAAAATAACAGATAGTTGATATGCTTCTAATTCTTCCAAATTGGTCTATTTTGTTACGTTTTCCTCATTTGTCAGGCCTATATTTTAGGAAGTCCAGTAAAGACACAAAGGATGGCTAACCCATCATTCCTAGGGTCATTTATGAGTATTAGGTTTGTTTATTCACACATATGAAGAAAAGTTGTTCAAATGAAAGTGTTTAGGAAATGTTTTTTTTTTTTTCAGGTACATAATATATTCTTACAGTAAACCTGATAAAATTACTCAGGGTGAGGGGGGCAATAAAAAGCTATTTAAAAACTCTTTATAATATTTGGAATAAACTTGTTTTTTACTAGTAAGAAGAAAATTAGTTTGCAAGTCATATTGTAAAGGAAGTGTATATAGAAATTGTTTATTCATCCATAGCACCACAGTGGTATGTAGAATTCATACAAAAGACAGATAAGATGTAGAAACATAAGGTTAAAAAATAACTTGACTAAGATTTGTGCAGAACCCAGGCTCAAATAATCATATGTCTTGCCCTTAGATCCTATAGGCATGAGATATAAAGCCAGTTAGGAAGATGGGAGCTTTTTCCACATGAAATATTATAGATATGACATAATACCTGACTAGAACTCCAGGAGCTCTCATTTACAAAACATTTATGTATTAGATGACTTTTTGCTAAATTTTTGCAAAATATTAATGAAGATTGCCAATGCCCTTTACTTATGATAAAAACATACCACACACAAAACCTGACAAGACATGCTAGATCGATAGTCCAGAAATTAGAGGCACATTGTAATTCATGAGAGAACATTTATACTTGACCTCAGTAGGAGGGGCCAAATTAAGTACTACTTACTACCAACACCACCTTAAGTGTCAGAGTTTTAGTTTTGGATCCATGCTTTCCACTGCAGCTGAAATGAATATGCAAATGCTGAGGATAAATGATAGCAAATTCTCTGTCAAAAAAGAAGACAGCCTTTCAGAATATAACCAGTTTTTGCATTTTTTGTCTTAGCTACTGTGGTCATTGCAACTGGTAGACCCTTCTTCCATGACAGTGGAGTTGTCATCATATTCCTTCTACGATTATATATGAATAAAGATCACATTATTGTATATTAAAAACCATGCTTATTACTGTTGGTTTTGGTACCATGCCTACTCTGGAATAAGTCAAGTATACTGCCCAACTCTTGGGCATTAAGCCAGCAACTATTCTATGTTGAAGGATATAGTATCTGTAATGAACCTGGCTGCATTTAAATTAACCCTGTCAAAGAATACAGTGCACTCAAGTTTCAATAGTCTATGCTTTTTAAAAGAAGAACCCACTATAGAAGAATCAACAAAATGACTCTTCTGGATCATGCTTTTAGAGCTACATCACTACAAATTATAGATCCCCATCCATGGTGTCAGGCACAACATGAAAGAAATTTCTGAACGGAAATAATACTGGTGAATAACTTTTCCAATGTATACAGCCTATCAAAAAATCAGGGAGCTAAAATGCTTACGTTAAATCTTAAAAATATATTAATAGATACTGCCAATTGTCAAAATACAACAAAAATAGTGGCTATTCAAGCTATGTTTCACAGATCACATGGCTCTAGGTTACTCTACCTATTAAAGGAGTGCGTACCCTCATTGGAAAGAAAGCTGCACACATATTCTAGATGAGTTAAGAGTGTATCCATGACCTGGCTAATTACAACATAATTCATTTTGGTACTTGAGTTCTGAGGTCTGCTAGGAAACTGGGAAGAAAGACTGTACGAGACATACAGATAATTCCATTTGTGCAAGTAGTGCTAATAAAATGTGACTTCCTTGCACTATTAAATACCCCAAATCTTGCTTTATCGAGATGGCATATGATTATTTACTTATTCTTCTTCTTGTTCTGTCACCCAGGCTGGGGTGCAGTCATGCAATCATAGTTCACTACAGCCTTAAACTCCTGGCCGCAAGTGATCCTCCTGCCTCAGCCTCCCAAGTAGCTGAGACTACAGGCATGAATAACCACACCCAGCTAAGATGACATTAAAATTTTTAAATGCATCTAGAAATAAAACTTAGGACTTATGACAAAGGTAACAATGCAGTAATATGAAGAAAGGATAATAATCTTTTTTCACAAAATGGTGTAAATGGTGCTATATGAATTGTACATCCACACAGGAAAAGAATATTGGGTCCACTGATACCTTACAGCATACACAAAACTAAATTTCAGTCAATTGCAGATCTAAATATAAAATGTAAAACTAACAATCTTAGAAGAAAATATAAAAGAATGCCTTCAGTCACCATGGAGTATGCAACGATTTATTAAACAGAACACAAAAAGCATTAACCACCAAATTTTAAAACTGGAAAAATTGAACTATATTAAAATTCATGCTTGGTGTCAAAAATCACCATTAAGAAAGGGAAATATCAATCAATAGACAAGAATGATATTCATTACAAATATATCTGACAAAGGACTTATACCCAGAATATATTTTTGATAAAACTCAAAAATTAATGTGAAAAAGACACACAAGTAGAAAAATGAGCAAAAAAATCTGAGCAGCCATTTACAAAAGAGAACACAGTATGGCTAATAAGCATATAAAGTGCTCAACTTTACTACTCATCAGTGCAATGCAAATACAACCACAGTGTAATACTTCTACCCCTACAAAAGAATGGCTAAAATAAAAACAATGGGGAAATAGCAAATGCTGTTGAGAAGGTGGAGCAACCACTCTGAAAAAGTGGCAGTATTTATAAAAGTTGAACATCATTATATTCACTGACCCAATAATTCTAATCCTAGATAAATATGCATTTGTTCCAACTAAAGACAAGTCTAGAATGTTCAGCTACCCTAGGGGTACTATTCCCAAACTGAAAATGACAAAATGGCCAGTAACAGTAGAATTGATAAAAAAAATTGTGACATATTTAGGCAATAGAATATCAAACAAGGAAGAATATAAAGAACCCTCAGCTATACACGAGGTGGCTAAAACTTACAAAGAGTGACTGAAAAAACCTGACACAAAAATAATGCATGCACTATGATTCCATTTATATAAATTCTGTCGGAAGTCTAGGTAATCGTTATTCTTGGGATGTTGGAAGCAGGTACTGGAAGGGGACAGGAGGGGGGGTTCTGGGATACAATGTTCTTTATTTTCTCTAAGTTCCTGTTATATGGGTTTCTCCAGTTTGTGAAAATTTATTCAGATGTACCCAAATCAAAAAGTTAAAACTGAAACAAAAATAATAATTGCAATGGATCACTTTATTTAAAACAAAGGCGACCACAATGAACTCCTCTCTCCCCACCCCCTAACCCCTGCGCACGCACACGCACAATGAAGCGAAACCTCATTGGCTGGGATCAGTGACGCACTTCTGAAAGCCGCAGTTTGGCACCATCTTTTCCATCTCCTGCTCCTTCCGCCTTCCCGCCATCCGGCCTCCACAAGATTCAGCCCGGTGGTGTTAGCCCCCTGGACTCGATTCCTGAGGCAAACAGTGCCCCTTAAGGTCGGCGACAGCCTCTTCTGGATTCACTGCAGTCCAACCGGTTCCCTACGCTCCGCCATTATGAACATCCGCAACGCTCGGCCAGACGACCTGATGAATATGCAACACTGCAACCTCCTTTGCCTTCCTGAGAACTACCAGATGAAATACTATTTATATCATGGCCTTTCCTGGCCCCAGCTTTCTTACATCGCTGAGGATGAGGACGGGAAGATTGTGGGCTATGTTCTGGCCAAAATGGAGGAGGAACCAGATGATGTCCCGCATGGCCATATCACCTCACTGGCCGTGAAGCGTTCACACCGGCGCCTCGGCCTGGCCCAGAAGCTGATGGACCAGGCCTCCAGGGCCATGATAGAGAACTTTAACGCCAAATACGTGTCTCTGCACGTCAGGAAGAGTAACCGGGCAGCCTTGCACCTTTATTCTAACACCCTCAACTTTCAAATTAGTGAGGTGGAACCTAAATACTATGCAGATGGGGAAGATGCTTATGCTATGAAGCGGGATCTCTCGCAGATGGCAGATGAGCTGAGACGACAAACGGACCTGAAGAAGGGCGGGTATGTGGTCCTGGGCTCCAGGGAGAACCAGGAGACCCAGGGCAGCACACTTTCTGATTCTGAAGAGGCCTGTCAGCAAAAGAACCCGGCTACCGAAGAAAGTGGCAGTGACAGCAAAGAACCTAAGGAGTCTGTGGAGAGCACCAACGTCCAGGACAGCTCAGAAAGCTCGGATTCCACCTCCTAGAGCATGCTTAAGGTATTCTGTCTTCCCTGACCCAGTACCCCCTTCTCCTAAATCCCTGCATCCTGCCTTGGCTTGCCCAATTCCATCCTGTCTTACCCCATTCTGGCCCTACGAGATTTTACGGTAAAAACCACCTGGTGACCTTAGGGAGAAGTTAGAGTGAGTTGAGGGAGACTCATTATACGCTATTGGAAGTTAAATAGGATACCAGCTTATGCTGAAAGTAGATTAATTTCAATGAAGAAACAAGCATTTATCCTGCTTTTTGGGCATGAGTTGTATTTCAGGGTAACCACGTAGTTGATGAAAGGCATTTTTTTCTTTATGGAATTCCAGTTAGTAATAATGATAGAAATATAAAATCATCATTTTCCAACTCTTGATGAAATAATGGACCCAGCCAAGAGTCATCAATGGCTAATAGCATTAGGTAAAAGTTGGAGCACTTTGTAATGATGGAGCAGACTGACAACACTTGAAGTCAGTGTAGTCAGTCTTCACTAAACGTGGAGACAAATATGTGTCTCCTTATGCAACAGGAAGTGCACAGTACTACCTATGAAATATTCTTTCCAAAAGAAAATTATGAGATCTGACTACCATTTTACAGAAAATAGAGGGACTTGTTAAACTATACCATGATGCAAACAGCCAAATCCAGAATGAGAGGTTTTTACAAAACAAATGACCTGGTTTCTTCAACAAATAAATGGCACACACACAAAAAAAGATGAAGCATTATCTGTTAAACTTTACAGATACATTAAACTCAACTGTTATGGACATTGTTTGGATACTGATTCAAACAAACCATGTATAAGACATTTTTGAGATAATCAGGCAAAATTTGAACAGGGACTATATTAAGGAATTATTAATAATTTTATTAGAGGAGCTAAATGGTATTGTATTATGTTTAGAAAGTCCTTATCTGTTAAAGATACATACAGAAATAATTATAGCTGAAATAATAGGATGCCTAGGATTTCCTTTAAAATAATCCAGCAAAAAAAGAAGAAAAAGATTGAAAGAGGGAAAATGAAATAAGAATGGCAATGATAATTGTTGGGTTGGGAAATGGGTACTTAGGGGGTTCCTTATGCCATTTACTCTTTCGAATGTGTGAAAATTAGCATGAAAAGTTAAAGAGCCAAAACAATTTCTGTACTTTTTTTTTTTTTTGAGACAGAGTCTCGTTCTGTCGCCCAGGCTGGAGTGCAGTGGCGCGATCTCGGCTCACTGCAACCTCCACGTCCTGGGTTCAAGCTATTCTCCTGCCTCAGCCTCCCAAGTAACTGGGACTACAGGCGCCCGCCACCTCGCCTGGCTAATTTTTGTATTTTTGTATCTTTTTTTCTTTTTTTGAGACGGAGTCTAGCTCTGTCGCCGAAGCTGGAGTGCAGTGGCACTGTCTTGGCTCACTGCAAGCTCCGCCTCCCAGGTTCACGCCATTCCCCTGCCTCAGCCTCCCGAGTAGCTGGGACTACAGGCGCCCGCCACCACGCCTGGCTAATTTTTTTGTATTTTTAGTAGAGACGGGGTTTCACTGTGTTAGCCAGGGTGTTCTCGATCTCCTGACCTCGTGATGCGTCCGCCTCGGCCTCCCAAAGTGCTGGGGTTACAGGCATGAGCCACCGTGCCTGGCCTAATTTTTGTATTTTTAGTAGAGACAGAGTTTCAGCATATTGGCCAGGCTGGTCTCGAACTCCTGACCTTGTGATCTGCCTGCCTCAGCCCCCCAAAGTGCTGCGATTACAGGCGTGAGCCACCGCGCCCAGCTCTTGTACTTCTTAATACACACTTATGCTAATACTAAGAAACCACTGAAACTAAGTTTTAAAGGATTGGTATGTTAGAAACAACTTAATTGTAATAATATACCACAGTATTTCTTCCATCAAAGGACTTTGTATCGCTTTAGGAATTTCAAGGGTCAGTGAGCTACTGGCAGTTTACAGGCTTTAACATCTTAATCTAGTCACCTTACCCTTACATGTATGAAAGGCAGCAACTTCTCATGGCAAAGTCTAGTCATAAATAGTGTATTCTGTATATAATTTCAGTAAGTGCTATTTGATTAGTCTACTCATTCATAAAAATATTTGTCAGGCATTAGGCTTGGAGCTGAGTATACAGCAGTGATCAAGACAGACTGATGTTTATATTATATAGCATTTAAGAATAAATGGACTTTTTTTTTGCATTTTAATGCCAAAACCGAAGCTATAACACACTAATCCCATTTTATTTTCATTCAGTTACAGTTCAGTATGTTATAAAAATTTAGATACAGTAAGTCTTTGGTGGTTAGAAAGAATCTGTCCTCAGAGGAGATTTTGCATCTGACTTTTAATAACCTGAAAGTTTCACAGTGACTGATTCATTTTTTCTAAAAAATAAAGCCGGCAGAACAGTCTAAAAGCAAAGATGAAATTAAACAAAACTTGATGCCTTGAGAAAGCGTTGTCAAATTTACACCTGTCTTGAAAACCCTGGAGGGCTCTCTCAAGACTCTTTGAATGCACAAACCTTTTATAAAAAATTTCAACTTTCAAATTCCTTCGTAGAAGGACTTACACAGTATTGATCTCATCTTTGTAGTTATTTGCTTCTCTTCAGTGTTAAACTCTAGCTGAGAACAGAGCTAATCAGAGGTTGTTTTAAAACCGTATATATACACACACACACACACACACACACACACATACACCTATAAAACTGATGAATTCAAAAGCACTTAATATCTGCTATGAGAAACAAAATAACTGCCACTGTAGTAAAAGAAGAGAGAAATAATAAATAAGAAAATTCATTGTTGTGTCACAGTTATAAATTTCAGCATACAAATTCAAGAATAATTGAACTGTTTCTTTATGATACTGTAATTGAACTTTATTTCTAAGTTGAAGGAAATGTTTCCTAGACTGAGCTTCACCGTCTTTCTGAGTTGTTATCTGCTGAGACATATTCAATGGCCCCATCCAATCTTTGATCCTCAGGATTCACTTCTGGGTCTTTTCCAACCGGAGGTCTCTTACCATTTTGGTAGCAAGGGTATATGAGTATTAGTCTGCACAGGCTAACTGCTCTAAAAATTAACTTCCAAATCTCAGTAACTTAACCCAGTAAAATCTTATTTCTCACATCATAGTACAATGTGGGTCATCAGTGTGGTGGTGATGTGGAGTAGAGGGGAAAAGATGGACCCTACTCCATGGTATCATTCAGGGATCATTTAGACAGGGATTCTTAATTTTCTGTAGCTCCTTTTGGCAATCTGGTGAAGCAGAAAAATTTTTAAAAGATGTAAAAATTATACCAGATTACAAAGGAAAACAATTTCATTGATATAGTTATCAAACTATTTTAAAAATATTTTTGTTGTAATATATGTGCTTTGTGTTAGCATATTGAATAGCCTAATAATTACTATTATTTCAAAGTAAATTTTAGTATAAATGATATTTAAGATACCTTAAGTATCTATAATGTGATATGAAAATACCTATGAGTTTTATTGGTGACAAAGTCTCAAGTATTGCTAATACTACTGTGCATTGATTCCTATGTTCATAATTTAAAGAATTGCCAGATTTCAGTTAGAGGTTGATGAAAATACAGAATTGTTTTTGTTCCAAATCCAAGGTCATGGTTCTCCTACATTTTATTAAATAGATCCCAGGTTAAGAACTCCTAATTCAATGACTCTTGTCTTTTTTCTAGAATCATAAGACCTTCAACTGGTTCATATACATTCAACTAGCAGATGAGAGAAAAGAATGTATATAGTGGTTCATAAAGGTTTTAAAAGTCAAGTCTTACCCAACTAACTGCAGGGGAGGCTATGATATTTAGTTTAGCTTTGTGCTCAGGAAAGAAAGGAAGGAGTTCAGCAACAACACAGCATAGTTTCTGCCACAATAGGAAACATCCTAGTGGTGCTCTGGACTTTGAGAAGTTTTGCTTCCATGCCCAGTTAGAAGCAATGGGATCATACAGCTGCTCTCACTCCATGGCATGGCCCAGGGAACTCTGTTAGGCTGTCTGAGGTTGTCTACATAAACACCTGACATATATTTATTCTGCTGCTTCACAAACTTGGGCATGGAAAACTATGGGATTCTGTTATCTTGCTGCCATTATGCCACTAATTAAACCTGGGACAAATGACCCCTCTCCTCTGAAGTCCCCAAAACTGTCTAAATCTTCACTTCCATCCCATTTAATAGGGATTCACCAGCACATAGGTCTAGCTCCCTGAATGGAGAAAGGCTACAGTGAAGAAAGAAAGAACAGGAAAAACATTTAAAAGGCTCATACTGCAAAAGTACTATCCTTCTACAATTGTGGTGCTCCCTCCTGTGGAGCTGGAGTTCAAATACCTATAGAAAAAATGTCCTAAAAAAATATTTTTCATTTTCCCTATCTGTACTTTTGGATTTGGGAACAGAGACAGAGTTAGAAGTGATGTTGAGCAGGACAGTTGGTGAAGAACTGGTTGATTTCATCTAAAAAATGGTAATAAAAATTGCTCTTCACACTATGAAAACGCACTGTTTTGCAGGTATTAATTCTAAGCACTGTTAATGATGTGTTTCAATAAGCCTGTGAGGTAGGTACTATTACTTCATTTTGTGGTTGAGGAAATCATGTCACAGGGAGGGCTGCATGTTATACAGATAGTGGAAAACAAGGATGCAAACTCAGGTGGTCAGACTCCATGATTGAGAAGATTAAATGAGTCAATCTATGCAAATTGCTAAGCACAACTCCTCACACACAGTAAAATAATCAATAAATTTTAGCTCTTAATATAATCGATAGTAAGAGTAACTTTTCAGGTTCTCTTCTTCTCCACGGTAATCAAATGATAGAATGTTGTGTATGAGCAGCAACAGTTTGCAATCTTGGACGGGAAATGCATCTTAATGATTAAAATAGCTTTCACTGACAAGCTAAATGTCAAAGCATTCAGCTGAATCAACGCTCGTCAACGGCAGAGTTTCTTGGGAGCCATAGCAATGAAGACAGGTCAGTTCAAAACATGCTGGTTGAGGCAGGAATGTCATCAAACTGCTGCTTATCTCTTGACAAGAAATATGTGCTTGATTATTAATAACAAAAATGAAAAAAATGCAAAATCTTAGTGTTTTCAATTGAGCTGGCAACATTGAGTTAAGTAAGGTTACTTCAGTGACTCTCCCTTTCTGGTTTATTCTTTGTGTCGCTAAACTGTCATTCTAACAAAAAGTTGTTAAATGTTCACATGAGCAGTCACTGAAATAGACTGTTCTTAATTTTACCAGACAACTAATTATAACTGGAATGATATAATGAAATATGGAAGAAACCTACAGACTGACAGGTCTGGTAAATTCGTAGTATAACCTTACCCCAGATATGCCAGAAACCATAGATTTCAAATGCAACTGCACTCTATGAAGATAAAGAGGGGGTTGGGAAGAGATAAAATATTGTTTTGAAATACTAATCAGATAGATGCCATTTGTTGAATTATTTATAATCTCTAACAATGTCACCTTTCAATCAGTGTATGATGTACATGTAGGATGACTGAAATACCAACTTTGTCAGAAGTAACTGATAAAAGCAGAGGTTTTTCCTAAATTTTGTACTCTATGCTCTAGTATATGAAATCCAATGGGCTTTATGGTACAGGAGGTTAGATAGAATATTTAAAATTCTTTGAATGGGCAATGATTCAAAGAGCCACCATAAAAGCCTTTCTGAAAATATTCTACAATGCCATTTCTATAGATAAATATCTTTGGAAAATTATAGGATTTTTTTTTTAAAGTAAAGCCATAGTATTCTGTTTCATGTTTATAACACCATATCGACAAACAGCATGTATTTGTCAGGCTTCCATAGCCCACCTTTAAGAAAACCTGATAATGTAAAACTTTGAACTTAATAAGCTAAGACATTAAGGGCTTGGGGTGGGCACAGCGGCTCATGCCTGTAATCCCAGCACTTTAGGAGGCCAAGGTGGGAGCTTTGCATGAGGCCAGGAGTTCAAGACCAGCCTTGAAAACATAGCAAGACCCTAGTCTCTACAAAAACTAAAAAACATTAGCCAGCGTGGTGGTGTATACTGGTGCGTGCTTGTAGTCCTAGCTACTCAGGAGGCTGAGGCTGGAGGATCACTTGTGCCCAGGAGTTTGAGGCTCTTGTGAGCCATGATTGTACCACTGTGCTCCAGTCTGGGTGACAGAGCAAGACCCTGTCTCAAAAAAAGGACTATAATACTAACATTTTAAAGGGAATCTTTATGAAAAATACCTATACTCTTAAACAACAAACTATCCTATAGCCTTTATTACAGTGTTATTTGACTTTTTCAGTTTAATTTCTTAAAATTTTCAAGCAGTATTTACTGAGATAACTAAAACAGCTATATAACTTCTTTTGCATGCCTGTTCATGCAAAAATGAAAAAGGCAATGATGATAGTCTTTCTGACCTGTTCCTCCGTATCTTGTGTCTCTTTTGTTATAGCAAATATACTTTAAAAAATAAGATTTTACATAATATTACCTCTTACAACTGGCTTCACTTGTTATTCTGGCAACAGAATTTTCTATAACAATGATTTTGTACAAAAATGCTTTTTAACTGCTCTGTGCATAATAGCCTCAATCTTATTTACTTCTGTGTGCATATGATAGATGAGAAGGTACTGAGTAAATATTTATTGAATGAATGAATGAATGGACCTCTCAAATTACCCATATAATAAATTTTTTTAAAGGAGAGAAAAATAATGTATGTATGATTCCTCTTACCTGATATAATTACCTACTTCCTCTTACCTGATGTAATTAGGGCACTTTAATTTGTGAATAAAGAAACATTATGGTTATTTTGGTTTCCTGTCCAGGCCTCACAGAAAGAAAATATGACTTACAGAGTTGGACACATTGCATCTAACTTATCAAGAGCTAAAAAGGCCTTTCATTTCTTTAGAATTGGAATAAATTTTCTTTTGAGTGGAGTAGGATGAGATACAATTTAAAGATGACAAGCAAAATGATCTCAGTTTCTTTAGTTTTAAAATAGGTTCTTTGGGGGTAAATCCCAGTTTTTTGGTGTTCTTTCTGTCCCTTTCTCCTGGCAGAAATGTCCTTTAGATGTCAGGAAAGGTTCATGTGTTCTTATGGTAGGGAGGGGAGAGAGCCCCAGATCTGTGTGTGGTCTTTGTGCAGTCATCTGAATTCTCACTGACTTCCATGGAGATATATCTAGTCCAAACTAGTTACTGGGTTTCTTTATCTGCTGTTCCAGTCTATCATTAACTAAACCAGTATTCTTTCAGAGCTGTCAGAGCTTATAGCTCTCCCTTTCTCATTTGTTTTCTTCTCATTTTTCAACAGCATTTCAGGTCCTCATGTCTCAACCACATCTACTCTGTGAACCCTGGCTTAGTCTGTCTGCTCTGCAGCATCTGCTGTGGGGATCATCTCACAGTGACCAGAATGGCTTCTCACTCTTAACTCTATAAACAACCACCTTTCACATATCCTGCTGGGATCATGAAGGAATACCTGGACACAAGAGCCACTGCACAACAGCCAAGGAACTTTGAGACCTGCCATTACAGGACCTTTCTTGGCCTACTCACACTACGCTGCCATTTTATTCTGTTTGTAGTAGTCCTCTGTTGGGTGTGGTTATCCTACAAGTTTTTCTCCTTTTAGAATGATGAACAGGAAGCAGGGCAAACTCTTAAAGATTTCCAGCTTTCAGTTTTTGTTTTTGTTTTTTAACCATTATTTACCTGAGTTTTCATCCTTGAGGAGGTGAAGTAGTCAGGACCATGAAGTCAGACCTCATGCCCTCTTCCTCCTCTTTCCTGGAAGAAGTATTCGGTTTCCTTTTCCTTTCTCTGGTAACTCCTCCTTTATACTATTCCCCCATCCCTTTTTTTTGAGGAGGAGGGCATCACCTTCCCAGTGGGAAAAGGTGTTAAGTTAGGAGCTTCTACTGTACAATCAGAACTTGGAGATTTTAAGAAAAGGACAAACGGTAATTAAATTGGAATCTCTAATGTGCTTGTTTGTGTTAGTTTTTTTGTGATTATGTCACTTGGCATTTATTGAGTACCTGCAGTGTTCACACACAATGCTGGGGCCTTCATTAGTTATATATTTAACCCTCTCAGCAACCCTGTAAAGTAGGTAGTATTATCCCTGTTTTACAGATGAGGAAACTGAAGCTCAGAGAAGTGAATTAAATATCCTGGATCTGAACCCAATTCTGTTTGAATTCAAAGCCAAAGTTCCTTCTACTTTTCTGTTCCTACTCTTTGCATTTTATTTATAAATGTGTTAAAATTTTAGCAAAAATGGAGAATCTGCTGTTTAAAAATGTGTTTGCTTAATACATGGCTACTGTATGTCAATTGTAAATATATAACCTACAATTATAATCTATTTTTATTATTTTTCTCTAGTAAAAATAAGTGAAGACAAAGTACCTTGACCTCTGCAGTAAAAGTTACCAGATAAATCCAGTTATCATTACTTAATGTTGTTTTTATGTTCACTGAATGTGAATTACCAAAGTATATAACATTTTTCATGTTTAAACTTTTATGAAAACTGGTGTGTATGGATTTAAGTCAAAGCCTGGACTTTATCTGGTGACAAGAGGTAAGTCTTTTCTGTGTAATCGTAATTAGCCCTGCTAAGCAGTTCTTACAGATCTACCCTAGTGCACTCTAAGAATGTCTACCTAATGGTAAATGATTGCCTGAGGCAGATATAAAAGTTTTTCCCTACATGAAAGGATTTGCCATTTCTTGTGCCAATACAGTATGATAAAATCTATCTTTCCATCTTTTCCTTTTTTCTTTTTAATATTCTATCTCAACGCTAAATTATTTTATTCTTTCCTCTCAACCATGTGTTTATCTCTTTATTTTTAAATATTACAGCTTTCTAACATCTGTCTCTAGGGCAGCATAATCTTACTGATGAAGTATTCCATGTTTTCCTTGAGCTTTTGTCAATATGTCTTTGTGTTAACAGCTTAGCAGATGGAGAAACAGAAGGAGTAGCCTCAGCTTACCTGAATGATTTTTCTCCAGCACCAGGCACATTGACTTGCTGTCTCTAGTAACTTGATAGGAGTTGGAGCAATTGGAAAATGGGAAATGATATATGACTTCTGCAGTGTTATTTACTAAAACAATTGGCTGCATTTCTTTGTTATCATTATATCTTCTTTCCCAGTCTCGTACCAGGAGAAAGCAGAATTATAGCAGCCTATCTGGTTTGGGCTATAATGAAAATAAAATAAACAATAATACTAATATTGCTTTGGGCATAGATTAGCATGTTCATAATGGTTCCAGGACAGTAGTGGTGATTTAGCAGCAGCAGTGGCTTTTTGAAACACAAATTGTGAGAGTCTGTGGCACCATTGTTTTTGTAATAGCATTGTTCTTTTTACACAGGAAAAGTGATTTTTTTTTTTTTAATTCTGAAGGGACTGACTACTTTTTACTGAGGCACAGTCCTAGAGAGAGCAAAGCAAGGCTTTGAAGCAAGGAGGGAGGACAGTTAATGGTGTGAATACCCTTATACTAGCTATATTTTATTCACTTGCAGCTTTAAATAAACTGGATGTGCTCAGGTCTGCTAGCAGATTATTTAAAGATATTGATCAGCTCACTACGTTTTCTTTGGTTAAAAGAGGAAAACTTGTGAATGAAGCCTGTGAGTTCCTAGTTAGAGTCTGTGTGGTTTTCCCTTTGGAGATAAGAGCAAGAAGCGAGAGATGACCATCTGAAATAAAAATAATGGGGTGTGGATATATGGGAGAAATGGGGAATAGTACTGGGAATTAGTCCACAGCCAGGAAAATTTAGAAAGGATCAGGACTGAAACACTGGAAAGAAAGTTTTCTTTATTTTTTATGTGCAGCTAAGTCATTTGGGTATTATGTTAAAAAATGCTGATTTTTTTTTTCAGTATGTCTGGTGGGGCCTGAGTATCTGCATTTCTAACTAGTTCCTACATTGCTCATGTTGCTGGTCCCGGAACCACACTTTGACTAGTAAGGGTCTTAAAGCTCATCTCCAACCCTTGGACTGGGGTCCAAAACACCTGTGACTATCCATTAGGTCACTTAATAATAGATTAGACCCTAAATAATTCAGATTCCCCTTCTTAAATATACATTTACATAAATCCTGTTTGAGTTTATGTCTTGATGGCCTAATAATTTCAATAAAAATAGAGTTTGTTAAAAACATGTACAACAAAAAAGTGTATATAGTATAAAATGTATTGATAATATCATATCTATTAGGATGCTTTGATATAACAATTTTGCCTCATTGGCTTCTAGGCAAGTGAATGGTGTATGAGGTTTTTAAAAGTTTCACTTCTAATTCTTACTCAATTTATCGTGTTCATTGGTTGATGAATTAGCTCAGACACTGAAATTGTTTTCCATGCTGACAACATTTGACAGGATTTGAAAAGGACTACTGAGTCTTTTTTTTTTTTTTTTAATTTTAAGGAACAGCAGACCTATGTATGGGTTCAGGTGGTCTAATAGAGATTTTCCATCCAGGGATAAGAATTTCTAGCCTATTGTTTCTCAAAGTATAGTTCATATGCTTAGTGCATCGGAATCACCTGGGTGCTATGTTAAAAATGCAGTTTCTTTGTCTCTGGCTCAGACTTAAAAAATCAGTCCTGTATTTTTAACAACCCTCCAGGTGATTGTTTTGCACACTGTCATCTGAAAATCACTGATCAGTACGAGGCTTTGAATTCTTCATAAAGATAATATGAAGGGAGCTTTTTTCCATGGTAATACTCTCCAGACAAATTAATTCATCAAAAGAAGCAAATAACTCAGAGGAGATATAACAAAATTTTGTTTATTATAAAACATATGGGAAAGGGTGAGATGGTATATGGGAACTCTGCTCAACTTTCTGTAAAAACTGTTCTAAAAATAATTTATAAATTAAAAATATTTTAAAAGTACATGTGAACATTCGACACACATTCTTCCATATGTGTTTTACATAAATGTGAGATCATGTATGTTATTTTTTAGGGCTTTTTTGGTCATTACTTTCTTCCTCATCCTTTCTTTTCAAGCAAACAATAGCTACAACTTGGCAATGGCAGTATACAGCACAAGCCTGAAGGATGAGAACATTCACAAACCACACCATGAAATTTGTCCCAATTTGTTTCCAGAGCAAAAATCTCAAATTCTGCAGTGTCTTGTTAGGAACCAGACACCTAGCATGTCTGGAACCACGTCCTTCCATCCATGTCATTAGCTCCTCATATCCCATCACCATCTGGGCATCTTGAGTTAGAACTTTTAAGAACACAGTACCCAGCCAAAATCCAGTGAAACAGACTAAGTGACTTATCAAGGTCCTTTTTTATATTAATACTTTTTCCTAGACATGAATGCTTCTTTGAAATCCAGTAAGACACAGATCATTTCCTTGAGGTGCACTTGAAGGGTTATTTAAACACCATGTTTCCTTATTAGGGCGTGGGAATTACGTTTTGTGAAGTTCTGGGGAAAAAAACTCTTTTCATTTTAAATCATACATATATTGCTTTCCTAACCAAAATTAAGATAGATTTCACACCTTTGGAATGGTGTCATCACCTCAACTGCATTTTACAGGCGCTTACCTAGAGAACACAGTCCTTAGCAAGTTGAGCAATTTTCACAAGAGGTGGTTCAATAGAGTGAGAAGACACAGAGTGCGGAGTCCAACAGCTTAAATTTTAGTCCTAGTTTGGCTTATGACCACGTGGATATCCTCTAGCACATCAGTTTTCTCATTTACAAAATAGAGATAAAAATAACTTTTGTGCTTTCAGGGTTATTGTGTAATGAGTTAGTGTAAAAAAAAAACCTGCATTGTAATTTGTAAAAAATGTTACTGTAAACATTTTTACTTTTAGACATTTTTACCCCTCAATTTAAACTGGTGTAGAGTAACAGTGATCATTTGTTTTTGTTTCCCCTTTAATGGTCCAGAAAAGAACAGTGTTTCAGAGAATGTATTATCAAACAATAACTATGTCAGCAATGACAAATATATGCATGTATGTGGACATTTTAAGGGATAAAATATGGAGAAGGTGAATTCCTGTAAATATAGCAAGCCAACTTTCTATACATTCATTTGAAAAGAAAAGACTCAATAAAAGTTACCTTTTACTCTCTATGACCTAAGCATTCATATGTAATATATTTTTCAGGTAAAGCGAACTGTACTTAATCTCCTATTTACATGGTTTTGAATAAAGGAATTCACACAAACACACATACACACAGTGACCAAAATTTTTACATATTCGAAAACTTCAGTAAACTGGCTGGGCATGGTGCCTCATACCTGTAATCCCAGCTAATCAGGAGGCTGATGTGGGAAGATCTCTTGAGGCCAGGAGTTCGAGATCAGCCTGGGCAGCCTAAGCAAGACCCCAACTCTTTTTTTTTTTTTTTTTTGAGATGGAGTCTCTCTCTGTCACACCCTGGCTGGAGTCCAGTGGCACAATCTCAGCTCACTGCAACCTCCACCTCCCAGGTAATTCTCCTGCCTCAGCCTCCCGAGTAGCTGAGACTACAGGTATGTGCCACGACGCCTGGCTAATTGTTGTATTTTTAGTAGAGATGGGGTTTCACCATGTTGGCCAGGCTGGTCTCAAGTTCCTAACCTCAGGTGATCTACCCGCTTTGGCCTCCCAAAGTGCTGGGATCATAGGCATGAGCCACTGCGCCCGGCCAAGATCCCCAACTCTTAAATAAATAAATAAAACATTAGTAAACCATGATAGTACATTAGGGCAAGCATCTGGCTGGTTTTTCATTACCAGAACTCTAACGAGAGTGTTAAGTCTGGCTTTTATTCCTGAAAGCTGGTACACAAGTTAAAAGTTTGACTGTTTGTTAAATAATAAATGTTATAAAGAATTTTGAAAAATCACGTACTCTCTTGTATAAGGAGGTCTTTAATAAACAAATATTTCTAATTGCTCCTTTGGCAATCAAGACGTTTTTGCATCCTGGGACAGTGTCACTTAGTAAGATTCCCAGTGGGTGAGAGGTACATCTCTTTTGTAAAGTGGCAGATAGATTAATGTGAAAGAAAGGTGAGAAAGAGGCAGCCCCATAGAACTGCTCTTAGGCAGATCATTTTAGAAAGGCATACATATGGAACTTGAGAATGCAGAATTTGAGTTCCTTAAAAATTACTCATGTCTGTGTAGCCCTTGAAAGGCAATAATCTAATATATATTTTTCAACATTTAATACATGTTCTTTAATTTTATTATCTTCTTTATAATTGTTGGGGATGGGGTAGATTAAGCTTGTATCCAGTAGGTATTTAAGCTGAAACGTCACAGCTTTTGTGTGTCTAATTAGCATCATTGCCTCAACTGCATTGAGTTAATAGGTAGTAGTATCACAGAGGTTAAACTCATTCACTCTAGATTATACCTAGAGTTATACCCTAAGGTACCTGCTTTGGAAATGTTGAAATATGTAATTGCATATACCTTGCTTTATAAAGATAGCAACCCTATCAAAACTAAATCCTTGGCAGGCTAATAGGAGCGCCATGAAATAACCTGAAATTGTCATTTGTCAGCAGATGATAGAAATCTGAATTCAGAGTTAGAAAGCTGGTTTAGGAGTGACAGTGTATGAAAGAGAAAATTGTCAGCTGTTAGAAAGTCAAAGATGCTATTTTTATAAAGGCAAGGTGAAAAAAAGACTTTATGACAGTTGTATTGGATCCTCTGTTTGTTCAAGAAAAAAAGTATTTTTTATTACTGACTTGAATTTTATTTTCATAATGTAAAGTAGTTGTTATAATAATTGGGTACCCTGAATAATGAAAACAGACTGTATTTATAGTTTAAATTTTTGCATGCCAGTACAATTCTTATTAAAAGACATTTGGGTCAGTTTTGCTAAAAAACAGAAGCTCCTGTCTTTAATGAGGAAAAAGCATAATAGTGGCTTATCTTAGAATGTAAAGCTTTTGAAATCACCCTGTAATTCATGGCTTATCCCTGAGAATTCAAAGCTTTATAAATTATAAACCTTTTCCAGGACACCATACACACTGTCTTAAGTCAAATAGCGCTGGACTAAGCCAAAGACATAAATGAATTCTTCACTCATCCCTGGTGCTCAGTATTATTATTTTCTAGCTTACATTATACACCCTGGCCAAAACTAGAATTCTTTCAAAATAAGCCACACTCCCATATCACCTTTTCACTTCCTTTTCTCTTTCTGCTACTTCTTCCCATAGTTAAATCTATCGGTCAATAAAACCTACATTATAGCTGGTAATAAGCAACTTTCATAAATTATTAATAACTGGCAGACTTGCTCCTATAAATAATATTTAGATGTAATTCAAATAAACCTCCAGTTGGTAGGTTAAACCTACCTAACCAAAACCATTCTTACTCTACCTGTTTCAAGATCTAAACTGGGACTCTGTGGGGTGTCCTGCCATCTTGAGCCACAGCTTTCAAAAGAAAGGAAGGAGGCATTTTCTGTCTATAAGCAAGTGCGGGAATTAAGGTGCTAAGTAAACGAGCATTGTTGTATTTGAACCCCTGAAGCTTTCTTTTCTGCATCTTTCTTCCAGTACCTTCTTGTTTCTTCTATATCTTCAGCAATTCTAAAGTCTTAATTTCCACATCCACAAAATAGGTGTAAGTATAAGGTTGCTTTAAGGAACTGTAGAGTTGTTGCAAGAGTAAAATAAGGAAATTCACAGAAATAAACTGATAACCAGAAAATATTAAGGGTACCAAAATATTGTTTCATCCACTTCCTTTTTAGTTGTTGAGTAAACATTTTAATAAGTCTAATCATTCCAATACGTGTTTTTATGTTTGAATATTATTTTTTGGCAGAAAGATGACTGAGTGATCATAGATTGTTTTTGTCTTTCCAGTTTTTTCTCCATTCTCTAATTTGTCTCTGAATGTGCCCAGGCAATAGCAGGTGCTCAAGTAAAAGCACGAATGAATGAAAATGAGTGGTTCACAGATGAGGAATAATTGAGCCAATAAAAATTATAATGAATCCCATTTTATATCAATAACGATAGAATAGGCAGGGTGCGGTGGCTCACGCCTGTAATCCCAGCACTTTGGGAGGCTGAGGTGGGCGGATCACGAGGTCAGGAGATCAAGACCACCCTGGCTAACACGGTGAAACCTCGTCTCTACTAAAAATACAAAAGATTAGCCGGGCGTGGTGGCGGGCGCCTGTAGTCCCAGCTACTGGAGGGGCTGAGGCAGAAGAATGGCGTGAACCCGGGAGATGGAGGTTGCAGTGAGCCGAGATTGTGCCACTGCATTCCAGCCTGGGCGACAGAGCGAGACTCCATCTCAAAAAAACAAACAAACAACAACAAAAAAACACCGATAGAATAAGAATTCTTTTCAAACAATAAATACTACGTTAAGAAGAAAACACTCCAGTGCTGTTTTATGCCAATAGTGAAGTATTTCTATTTCCATACCCTGTTTTCAATTCTAAAAAAACAAATATCTTCCTAACATATCCTTGGACAAAAGGTAAAAATAAGAGGCACAGGTAAATAGAGAACACATCAAATCTCTTAATCAAGATGTGTTTTACCAAATATAATAGCAAACAATAAGCAAACATGATGATTACCAGCGAAATCCTGAGCATTGCAAATCCAGTTTTCAGTTGGAAAATACAGCTAAAGTAACATATGAAATGCTTTGAAAATACCACAGTACAATGTGATTTTCATCGGTGTTTATGTTTTTGAAAGGAAAAAAATGGCTGAAGTATTATTTTAGTCCATGTGCAAAGCAAATTCTGTTTTGTCTGTTAAAAAAATAAATGAGCAATAATCTCCAAGAAATCATCTTGACCAGCATTAATGACTAGTTTGGTAGTTAACAGCCCGAGGCATAGCCAGAGGCTATTAAGGCTCTGGGGGAAAGAAAAGGTTGGTAGATTGTGGTTTACCAGTAATTAACTATAGGTATGAATCAAAACTTCCTAAGAAAAGAGATTAAAGTTACTTTGGATTATTTTATGTGTAGGCTTATCTTTTCATACATCCCCCTCCCACACCTTTTCTAATAAATAGGAAAAGAAGATGATGCCATTATTTCACAAACCAAGTTGAATTGGAAATAATTCATGTAATGAAACAGGAAACACATGGGACCAATTAATGCCTTTTCAAGCTTGGACTATATAACTATAAGAAGCACTTAAAAAAAAACTCAGTCTAACACATTAGTTGATTGTTGGTGAAATGAAACTCAATCATGAGATCATAAGGATTTTTTGAAGCTTTTTTTTTAGTTTTTAATCCTATCTCAATAAAAGTAAATACATAAGGATTACACATAAACCAAATCTGAAGTAATATAGATTGGGGGAACCTCAAGAGGGTCAGGAGATAATGAAGATTATACCTCAATATTGGGATTATGATGTTAGTTCTTTATTTCAATAAAAGTGGATAGAGATCTTTCATATCAGGGACAGGGCTTAGCTGTAAGGACGAAAGTAATCTTCCGGGAATTATGCATACAGGCTTGACATCATTTTTATTGGATGGCTGATGAACTGGAAAACTCCAGGATAGCCAGGCTTTAATTTGTAATCTTAATTTTCATATAAATCGGTACATTTCAGGGGGAGGCAGAGGGGGATGTGGGGACATTGATGCTTGCCGGCCTTGTGGTAATAAGACAGCTCTGAAGCACAAGCAGCAGTACTAACTCATCCAGTATCTGATTCTGTCTTTTCCTCTATCCATCTGTCTTCCATCTTTGCATCCATCATTTAACGAAATTTACAGCCTGCAAATACCAGAGAAGCTAATGTTAGTGCAATCTTCCTTCTACCTCCTCTCGGAATGATCTATAGTAATCTACTTATCATAGACATGCACACTACAATGCACAATAATTTAGTTTTCAGCCAGGAAAATGACTGCCATTGTTTTGCCAGCATACATTAATGAGGATTTTTTTCCCCTTCTTCTTCTTTTAATTTTCATAAAGGATATAGAGCATGAGAGAGCACTAGTTTCCCTTCATAAAATAATTATCTTGGTGTTTCCCATATATAATTTCATATCCATGGAATTACATAGGGGCAAAGTTATAAAGCTAGAACATAGTGGAAATTTATTTGGATATATGGAAACTTGGTCCATATATTTTCAATATAGGATCCATATGTCCTTTACATGGTCAAAGAAGTAAAATGCTGTTGAATGTTTTAGAAATATATTAAGAAAATAGAATTTTCTTTCTGGATTGTTCTAGTCTCTTACAATATAAATAAAATTAAATTGTTTGTGCAAAATTATTCTTATCAAAGGATATTTTAGTTGAATTCGCCATAGGAAACAAGCAATATACTCCCTTCTTACATTGTGGTTATTGTTTTGAGGTTTTATGTGTCTCCCAGCTCTATCAGGTTTTATGTGTCTCTACCATTTGTTTTACCTTCGTCTCATTATTTTTTAGCTTTTGGGTGATTTATTATAAAAGAAGAGGAAAGATCATAGTTCCTACTCCATAATTTTTAAACCAGAAATCATATGTAGCTTTTTGATCTTCTAATAATCATGTGTATGTAAAGAACATATAAGGCTCATATTCTACCATATAAAAAAAAAATCCTCAGCCAAAGCTAAAAATGCAGAACTTGTTACACATAAGAACATTTTCCAACTTCTGAGTATATCTGAATGGCTCTGGTTTTAGATTTTCCCCATGATTTAGAGATGTTTTTATTTTTCAAAGACAAATCATCTGTTCTCAAGATTGTTTTGTTTGTTTGTTTTCTGATGTCTTCCTAGATGCACAGTGTACTGAAATGTTGAGATACTACCTTCAGAGCAGAAAATAGATTCTCCCGATCATATGTTATCCTCTTATCCTCCAAAGCTCCCAGTTTGCCAGTGAAGTAACACGAAAGTTGATATAGATAAATACTGTGACCGTAATCCCAGTTGGGAGCACACTCATCTCTTAAACAGTTCTGTCAACTGGGATTTATCTGCATGGAAGGCATATAAAGCATCGTTTACATAAATAACTTGGAGTTTTGGGTTGGACATATATCAGGGATGAGTAACTGCCCTGAAGTATACCTATTAAATCAACCACCAGGCTCAATCAGAAAAGCTTTGACTATAGCTATACAAAACTTGATCACAACATAATCTTCCTCTGCTTCTTGATGAGGTAACAAAATATGCTGTGTTCATTGAACAGCTGCTTTCATAACGAGAGCAATAATGAAAAAATATTCCAGAACCTTCAGCACTTGCACATGAAAACAAGGTTTCCAGTGAGAAAATTAAAATGCCAACAAGATTTATACTTACCTATGCAGATGTTCTGTGGTCTTAAACATGTTGTATTCCTTTTAAAATGGAAGAAACAGACACAAGGTCATTTTTCAAAGTACGGTTATTGAAAAATAAAAGTTATAACCATGATTTCTGTTATGGGCTGAATCTTGTCCCTCCCAAAATTCATGTGTGAACTTCTAATTCCTACTCTCTCAGAATGTGACTATTTGGACATAGCACCTTTAAAGAAATAATTAAGTTAAAATGAAGCCATTAGGATGGGCCCAAATCTGATTTGACTAGTATCCTTATAATAAGAGGAGATTAGACACAGATGACACCTAGAGAGGAAAGACTGTGTGAAGATACAGGGAGAAAATGGCCATCTGCAAGCCAAGGAGAGAGGCCTTAGAAAATCAACTCGGCCAACACCTTGATCTCAGGCTTCTAGCATCCCAAACTGTGAGACTATATATTTCTGTCATTTAAGCCACACAGTCTGTGGTATTTTGTTATCACAGCCCTTACAAGCTAATGCAATACAGTTCTCTTTCTTGTTTAAAGATAAATAAGGAAATGAAGATAGAAAGGCCCAAAGTTAAGTCATCTCTAACTTGCTCAGACATCCAGCTTTTCATTGATTCCATATGGAAATCAATGTTCCCTTAATTGCTTGAACTTTGGCTGTGAATATTCTTCCATCATAACTTCTCTATTAAGAAGAGTGAAATGTCAGATAGTTAGTTGGAACAGGGCTTGCCAGAGCTGCATAAAGCAAGCATGAAAGCATATTCCTCAGGGAAACATCTGTTTTTATAAATGAGTTAACTCTGAAGAAGTAGACATGTAAGTAGGATAGGCTAATTAATTTCAAAGGGGATGTAAAGAAGAGAAATGTACAAATTACTAGTAGAAAAAATGATGAAAACTAGATTTTTGAGGATTATTATGTTATACCATTTGAGAGTCTTTCAATATACCTAAAAAATGAGGAAGATGCCTGTTTGAGATCCTCTTATTAAAGAGGAGAAAGCTTTTTTCTCACCATTCTATTCTTTTAAGTGTCCTTATAATACATAATCAAATGATAAGATCACATCTTCTTGCTTCTATGTTCATATGAAAAGCTTCCCCATCTCACTACTTCCTATCAAATGAGAGCAGGAAGTGAAAAAAGCTTTTGTGAACCAGGACATCCTGCAGGTGAACATGTGCCAGCATCCTACCCAGATGCACAGCTTAGGAAGAAGGCCCTGTTCATTGAGCCATATCGGCTTTTCTAGAGAAATTGAACAATCTTTCAAATGATTTGTGAAATTTTAGGCACATAAAACTTCTAGATCTCAGAAATGAACTGATGACTATACTGCCATGGCAGTCATGTTTTACTTTGTGAAATATGTGGAATATAATTTTCTAAAAGGCAGTATAGTATTAGGAGTCTTGTTTTCCAAGATTTTTGGATAAATATTTAAGATCTATGTAAAGTATTTTACCTTAGTTATTAATCACCACTTTATTTGCATACATGGTGGGGGAAGAGCCTCTGTTTGAAGATAAAGTCTATCTATGGCCTAACCTGGTCATATGTCAGAGGTGATTCAGAAAAGACATGGGTCAGTCCCGGCAGTATTCTCTACATGAAGAACCAAAGAACATCCTGAGAAAGAATTCAGCCCATGAAGACAGGCGACTGCTACTATGACAGAGACATGAGGTACCACTGCCAGTCTGGGGACAGCTTCTTAGTGCATCACGTGGGACATGGTGGGTAGAGAAAGAAATGTAGTCTCTTTATTCCTAGGATTATATTCATCTATGTCTGCTCCTTGCCACAGGAACCCTGGCCTCTCAGTATGACACCTTTTCACTGACAGAGTTCTTTTAATTTGCACCCAAACAGGTATAGCATACTCAAGATACTAGGGCAAGGGGCTCAAGAGGGGTTCTCAAATCACTCTTACAGTCTGCCTGAAACCAGCACCCCCACCGTCACTACCTAGATTCAAGTGTTTCATTGGGTTTAATACTCTCATATGCATAATTTCTAGGTAGTGTGACCATATAAAAATCCCAAAAAGGATATTTTTGAGGATGAAATGGAGCAGGAAAAGTAGTAAAAATTATATAATTTCTTTGAAATATGTATATTGGACTTACAATTTAATATCATTATCTCATTGGCTGTTCAATGAACTTTATTCATTGCTGAAAATATAAAAATATTCTTGCCAAAATATAGAACTAACATTTGTTATTAAAGCAAAATAAAAAATATCTTTATATGAATTATTCGTACCTTAAAAAATAAATGGGATAATTATTTTTGGTTCACATACACATTCTTAATCATTTTCTTAGCCTGTACCTGTTTCTAACACTGTGTCACTGGCAATTTTCTGAAGAATATATTTTGCAATGTTGTGCTGTTTTACATTTTTTAATAAAATTGCTTGCAATTTTCTTCAAATTTGTATTTTGTGATGAATACAGTTTAAATTGCTGACACTCAGTTGACTCTGCTCTGTAGACCATAATTTTTTAACTGAGAAACTGCTATCTACAGATGCTGAGGTTCATGATAAGATCAGAGAAAATTTGGCTAAATAAAGGATCTTCTCAATTCTAATTTTATTGATATATGTAAATATCTTAGTCCAAATATGTTAACAACTGAAAGACAAAAGAGGTGCAAAAACAGAAAAACACATGATGGTCGAAGAGCTGTTGAGCTGTCACTAAGAAAAGTATGCCATAGAGCAGAGGAAAAATAACAAAATGAATCAACATGAGTTTTTAAAAATTAGTAAAACAATCATATATTAAAAACAAAAATGTGATATAAAGATGAAAGAGGTCAGAAAATGTGTGGAGATTTCTTTCTCAGGCCATCTAGGCTCATTAGAGACATTCTAATCATTTTGATCTTTAAGTGAAAGGGTCTGTGTTTTCATACTCTTACTTCTTTTGGTTCCGACGCCAATCTGCAAACTTATTCTCAGCAACTTTTAAACCTACCAAGGAGTCTGACAGAGTGGTAACGTCCATTACCCAAGTCAAAAGACTACCAATTACATTCTTCTCCCAAAACAAAAAGGGAAGCCTTATTGACTTAATTCTAGAAGGTTGCCCAAATGTTTTATCTCAGACCAAAGCCTATCTGCTCCAAGGAGCCTTCCTGTCTGAACAGCTAGCTACTTTCAAATGGCACTGTGTTCCTTTCCCATCTCCCCTTAAATTAAGTCCCAGTTCACCAATTCTCCCACTATGTTATCTTGATCATCACTGTGATTAACAAAGGTCAGGAAGAGCGGGTGTAATGATGCGCACCTGTCGTCCCAGGCTTCCTTGGAGTTTGAGGCTGCAGTGATCATGATTATGCCACTGCACTCCAGCCTGAGCGACAGAGCAAGACCCCTACTCAAATTAATGTAAAATAAAATAATAAATGAACAAAGGCCAAGAAGATATTATCAAATTTGCATCTGAAAATAAAGAAAAGTGAGTGTCTTTGCAAAGATTTTCAGATGGTCCATGTTAGCAGTAAAAACTGACCTGTACATTTATCTCTTATGTTGTTTCTTTCCCAGTTAGGACTGCTTTTTTGCATGCTTTTTGAAAACATTTATGTTGGGAGGTTTATATATATATAAAAAAAAAAGGCCTCAAGAGAACAGGAATGAAAAGGGAAGGATGCACAAATTAAAAAGTCAAGATGGCAAATATATTACTTTGGGTGTATATTTTAAGCAGCTGTAACAACAACAACAACAAAACCCTAAAATTCAAAGTCTCAAACAAAATAGAATTTTATTTCTGTCTTATCTAACGATCCAGGGATGAGCATTTCCAGGCCAGCAGGGAAGCTCTTTCCCTATAGATATCTTGTTTCTCTTCCATTTCCTCCAGTGTTCTTCTCTGGATTGGTTGAGGTTGGATTACACATACTAGTCCATGTTCCATTTTGTAAGAAGGGAGAAAGAGATTAAGTGGCAAGCAAACAATTTCTTCTTTAAACCATTTTACTTGAAAGTTACACATATCACTTTTATTATGAAGTAGTTGATGCTATAGATATGAAATATATGTGAATATACACACAAATGTATATACAAATATAATGCAAATATACATATATAGAATAAAGATATATACATTATATACACATATACAGTCTCAGACAATGCAATGACACAAAAAAATGAGACTTTGTTATGAAGGATTTGGGTGTCTTTGTAGAAAACTATTTAAAATTTGTCAGATTAATATTAGCAACTGCACATCCATTTTCATTTTGTCCTACCATCATTTTGATTGTTTATAGATTTTTACACTTGCAACCTAAACTTAACAAGAATAAATCAGTGACATTTTCCTTGAATACTTATTGTATAGATGAATTAATAATACCTCTCACAGAAAAGAATACCAATACATTTGGGAAGATTGACATAAGGAAAGAGAAGATATGATTTAGATCTTCAGAAGAGAAGGAAAATTCACAAAGTTATTCAAAGCAGAAATCTGTAATATAATTTCAATTTCTGTTCTATGGTATCAATCTACATTAAAAGTGCATATTTCAAAACAAAGTCCCTCTGATGCCCTTGTATCCCGTATACACATTTATACTCTCAAAATATTCCATATGTCATTTCTTAAAATTATTTATGTATTTCTACTAATGCAGGGCCAAATAAACCAACTAAATAGAATAAGAGGAAATTAGTTTGGCCAGTCTTTTATTTTTCTCTAGTTCTGCTATGGAAGCATTTTAGCATCCATCATTTTTAAAAGAAATAGAAGATTCCTTAAAGTAAGGCTGACTGCCTTCCATTCCAGACAAAATAATGTTAAACCTCTTTTAGAATACAGTAAATTGTAAGATAAAATTAGCTATTGTTGTAAAGGGTAACTTTGCCCTGCAAAGTTAAATTAAATTCAAGTATTTTTTGTGAGCTATTATAAAATGGATTTGGCTCCTCCACACTTGGTCCCTCGTATAGCTAGAGCCCTTGTGCTTGCTGGTCCCCATGCTGGAGCTCTTCTGCTTTTCCATGGGTGCCCAGCTTTTATCACCACCATGTACAGAAGTATTTTTAACTTATTGTATTTTCTTCTTAAAGACCTTGAACTGAGGAGCTAGAAGTGGATTCTATCACCAAGAAATGAGCCCGAAGTAAAATCACTTCCTCTGGTTAATCTGCATTACAATTTATTTAATGCTGATAAACAGGAATTGACATATTATTCATCAAAAAATTGTATCAAAGAAATATATTTAACAGCATGAGGTAAATGCTAAGTGTCTCTTGATTAGTATAGATGATCAATATTTTAAAAACACAGAGGTAGGAAAGATCATTGTGCACAGGACTATTCAAGGAACTCTTCATAGTGGAGTGCAATAGAGATGGGCAGATTTCAACAAGGTAGAGAAGCAAGTGGAAAGAAAAATAAACTTGGAGGGGAGGATATTCTGATCAAATTCTTCAACCATCTGTCTTAAAACTTCTCCACAATAATATGAAATGTTTATTCAGTACTTACTCTGTGGCAGGCATTTTATAAAGATTATTCCATGTGAACTAAGAACACACTTTTGACTTGAGTGCCAAGATAATCTGCACTTTAGATACATGGATTCTGATGCATAGATCAGTTTGCTAATTCATTTAAGGTGACATAGCTAATAAATGGCAGAGACATGATGCAAACCTGTGTGTGACTCTGGAATTCACATGCTTAACCACTGTAATATAAGGACATTCTTACTGCAAAGTCATGGAGTGCATCCCTTTCATCTCACTTCTACTATCAGTGATTACCTTTCAGGCCCTTATCATTACCTGACACGAACTGCTATTACAACCTTCTTAAAATATGGCTTCTCTAATTTTAATATCCGTCTCTCTAGCTTATCCTTTCTAATGTCCACCTCATGTTCTGCTCATTCTTTCCCTATTCAAAACCTTTTAGAGGATCCCAATGCATTAAAAAAACACACACACTTAAATAACCTCTTTTGATGTCCTCATATAACCCAATTTACTTTTCAACATTTTTGCCCTCCCTACCGCTCACTCTACTTCATATCAGATTAATTTATGTACTTGCTTGTCTTTCCCATTAGATTTCCAATTACTTAAGGATAGAAGAAATGCCTTCTCTTCCTGCCCTGTATAGTTCTTAGCAAAATTCCAAACATATGGTGGACATTTATCAAATGTTTGTTTCTTTGAATTTTGCTGAATCGGCATGTTGTAAGCATAATGAGTAGTTTATGTTGACTAAGGCAGGTAAGATATGAAGGGAAGAAGCAATAGAAGTGCAGGGTAGGGGGGCCATATTGTGGGGGCACATCAAAGATCAATGTCAGAAGTTGGGACTTTAACTTGAAATAGGCAACAAAATGTGCTTTGAGATGAAACATGTTAAAGTATATGGCAAGGTATAAAACCAAATTTCATTGTAATGTTCCCTCTGTTGCCATTCTTTCTTCCCACATACAAATGGCATGCATTTTGCCTAACACCTTAGGAAAATCATTGCCTACATCCAGTGAATGAAGCAGTTCTCAACGTCATTCCATGTCATTTTTACAAATTCTCAAGATAGTTCTACTTTTTCAGTGCCTGTGAATACTTGCCCCTATAAGCATGAATGTCTCTTTGGGAAGGTACAACAGATTGCCACTAGTATTATAACTGGGCATGTTAAAGCATGACATTTCCATCACCTGAAAGCGAATGGGGAAACCAAGCTGAACCAGGCCAGAGCTCATTGGCAGTGGTGGCTGGTTCAGACTTACTAGCACCTGTCACTCGCAGTCTCCATTACTAACAAAATCATTCCTTAGATATTGTAGAGTCACATCAAGATGTTAGAGTTACCATCTCTTGAGGAAGCAGAATGTCCTGGTATCTGCAATATGAGAACAGATTCCTCCTGGCTACTCTCCAGGTTAAGGTCACAATCCTAATATTGACAAAGTTGCTTCCTTTGAGATTCTTTATCCATAAAATGAGGAAACAATGCTTAACAATGCTTATGGATAGAGAACAGCTCTATCCAACAGTTTTTATTTTGGGGTTTTTGTTTGTTTGGGGTGGAGAGGAGGAAATGTCAACTGATATATAATAAATATCAAAAAAATTTAAAGTATAAACCAAGATTTGATATAAAAAAACTTTTTAAATAATCAAATTCTGTAATTAGTCAGAGATATAAAGTCAAACCATAAGTACAACATTGGGGTCTTGATATTCTTATAAGCCTTTTTAGTCTCTTTCTGCTGGACAAATGATGGGTCTATGAGAAGATAGCCTGATAGCCTCTGTAAACTTCCAAAGTCTTTCATCTTGTTGTTATAAAACTTCTCCGTCTTTCAGAAATGTAATGAGGCAGGATTATATAGAGGAAAGGACTCAGGGTTGGGCATAAGCATCATGAAGACTAGGCACTGGTGTGTAGAAAGTCTCAACTTCTCTATGCCTCGGTTTTCTTATTGGTAAAATATAGCAAGTAAATAAAATCATTGCAGGAGTCTACCTGCTCTAAAGTTTAGTGATTCTGTGATAGCAAATTTTCTCAAAATCAGTCTCACAAGTAAGAAAAATGTTGAATGTATATTTGGTGACAGTCTGACAGTATATCCATGGATTTTCTGTGTGTTCCACTGTTAGTTCTTAATAAAGATAAGTAAGATTTAGTCCTTGCTCTCAAGATGTTTATAACCTAACAAGTAGAAAAAGACAAAGGCATTTAACATAAAGCAAAATGTAATCAACTATTACTTGAATCCAAAGAGAAATAAAATATAGTCAAGTAAAATCAGTGGAGAACATGTTATTAAAGTGTTAACATTTGATTTTGTTATGGGATCTTCGGGATGTCCATTTCCTGGCTGGAAACCTCTGTGGCCGATGACACCTTTGGCAGTTTTGCTTGGGCCCACTGGGCTCATTTCGCCCACTTGGCCAGTAGGCTGCACTCGGCTCATACCACTGGTCTGGGTCTCATGCTTGCCAAGGGCGTGTATCCATGTCTGCCAAGGGCGAGTCAGGCATGGAACAGTGAGGGGTGTGTGAGTGAGTGTGGGGTCTGGCCACTGTGCACAGTCAGACACACCAACTGCTGCAGTGGGGTGGGAACTCCAGGTGCTGGCACTGGGGCTGGCTCTCTGCAAGGCTACAGCCAGACCAGGCGCACCATAAGCAGCTTCCACAGCTGGCACTAAGGAATGTGGTGGCACCTGGAATCTTGGAGATGCCAGGAACCACAGGATCCCAAAGAGGGAGTCACAGCCCTGGCTTGGGGAGCTTCTAGGTCTGGGATCCCCAAAGGGCCACAACTCTTCTCTCCTTTTCTTCTCCCGCAACCTGGCAAGCAAGGGACATGTTTCAGGCCTGTTCGTGTTACTGCTCTTTTAGCCTCACCATTCAGTGGGTCCCGACTTCTTGTCATGTGACCAGGAAGAATGAGATATGCAGACAAGTGAAGGGTGAGCAAGACGAAGAGGAGCGTTATTGGGCAATAGAACAGCTCAGGGGAGACCTGCAGGGGGCAGCTCCTTTCTGCAGCCAGGGTGTCCAGATGAGTGTTCAGCTCCTAGCAGAGAGGATAGCACCTCTCTTCAGGCAGGTAGTCCCAACAAGTGTTCAGCTCCCAGCAGAAAACGTAGCTCCTCTCTGCAGCTGCTCTTCCCATCATCTGCTCTGCTCTGGCTGAGCCCTGGGCTTTTATCAGCCTCAGTGGGGAGGAAGTACATGCTGATTGGTCCATGAGCAGCCATTGGTGGGCCCAGAAAAGGCACCACAAATTCCCACTATGGTCTGCAGGACTGGCAGCCTGCCCCCCAGCCTTCAGGCCCTCCCTAGCCTGAAGGTGGGGCCTCAACAGGGACCCACCCCCTTCCACACAGAAGCCTGTCTGCCTCCTGCTGCTGTCCATGGCACCCAGGCTGCTTGCACCAAGGGGCACCTGCAGGCCAGCGCCGAGCTGCCCTCAGTCCCCCTTCAACTCCCCCCACCACGTGCTTATTGGCACCCAAAGTCTGGAGGGGGCTGAGGCATGAGGGGGCTGGCATGTCAGCACTACCCCGAGTGAGTGCACACCTGGATGGGCTGTGACAGCACCTGGGCTTGGCCCCAACCCTGCTCTGAGATTGGAGCAGGCACCAGGAATGGGGAGAGGCAAGTCAGTGGGAGCAGACACTGCCCAGCCTGAGGGGACAGGGGGGCTTTCCTGGGCCCCTGAGGGTGCAAAGTGCAGAGATGCCCAGGCCCTACGTTTGGGAGGGCGGAGCTCTCGCCCACTCCATGGAGTGTGTGGCAGCCCCAGCTGCACCTCCTCACAATCTGGGGCCGGAGCTCCAGGTCCTCGCTGAGGCCCTCTCTGTCCACTCCTCTGTGCCTGACCACACTGCTCCCCATCCAGTGGGTGGCTCAGCCTGGCTCCATCACAGTAGCCCCCAGGGCGGTGGGCTCCACGGAGGCTCTCGCTTGTCCCTAGTTCCTGCCAGCTCTGTGGAGTGCAGCACCACTCCGGGGCCAGTTCTGCCTCCTCCCCACACGCTCCCCACAGCGGTGGCAGGCGACAGCGGCAACTGCATGGCCAGGGTGCAGAGCAGCAGAGGCTCTGGACCTGGGAGCAGGTCCTGCCTGGCCTCAGGAGGGTGGGAGCAGTGCAGTCTGCTGCTCAGGGACAGAAGGCACAGGGGACCCACTGCTGCCATTGATGATGCTCCCACAGCCGCTCCTGCTGCCACTGCCTGTGCCTCCCTGATGACAGCAGCTGCTCTGGATGGTCTGCCGCTGCCATTAATTTAAGCGTTGAAGAATCAATAGCCTTAATCATAAATGGGGATTAGATGGGAGTGAGAATTCAGGAGCACATAACAACAAAGGAAAAACATTCAGTGGTCTATGGGTGGGGATAAATGTTAAATCATAGGGCATTCTATGACAACACTGAGTAATAGAATTTGGCATACTGGCTTCTGGGAGACAAGAACTAAGATAGGCTAGGACAAAGAAAAGAGAGCCTTCAATGCCAGACACAAGAGTTCAGAGGTAATGGGGTCCATGGTCAATTTTTGAGCAAGGGAATTAAATGAGAAGGTCAAAACTGTACTTGAAACTGAGTATCAATTGAAGATTGAATGCTGAAATTAATGAGGAGCTCTTTCCCAGATAAGGAAGGCCAAGGTGTGAATCTGGCTGCAGAGGTAAGAAAAGAAATAAAGGGAGGTACATTCTAAAGCTTAATAAGCGCTCTGTTTTATAAATGTTCTGTAAGTGCCTAATAAGTTCTAGGCACTGGGTAAGGTGTAGGAATACAAAGATGAACAAAATGTTGTCCTCTGTCAAGAATGGCTTATTGGTTAAAAGGATGACTTCCAGAAGTTGAAGCTTGGCTTCATAGTTTTAAGCTGTGTAACTCTGGACAAGTTGCTTACCTTCTTTGTGCCTTAATTTCCTCATGTGTAAAAAGGGGATAATTAGTAACATTCCTCAAACTGTTATGATGAAGATTAACTAGGTCAATGTAAGGCAAAAGATTTTCTGTCATATAATACAGGATTCAGTATATATTTGCTACTTCTACTTCCACTTCCACACAGAATTACACAGAATGAAGTAATTTCAGAAGGAAGAATTTGGTTTAGTGAAAGTAAGACATTTCAAATAGCAAAATAAAAGAAAAGGGATATCTTTTAAAAGTGGTAAGAATCCATTTATTAATATTAGCTTAGCTCAAGAATGAATATAAACAACTAGACAGGCTTCACCTAATCTAATACTTTAAAGACATGTTACTTCTCAGAGGAATAGAACTCTCAGAACAGAAGAACAAATTGTATATTTTATATTAAATAAATAAGAAGTTCATGGTTATAATAACTCAATCTGTTCTGCATTACTTTATCAATGATGGAGATAGAAAATACTATGAGAAGCATGATACTTTATCCTTGACTAGTTTTTCTAAGCTGTCTTTTTAAATTGAACAGCAAAGAGTTTTTGCAATTGAAGATTGTTTATACTACCCATTTAATGTCTAGCATTTTGAACATTTTCTCTCCTGCTTTTTTAAAGTAATACAATTTCCCAGTGTTTAGCACAGGGGATATTATGGTTTGGGGGGATAAACCAATTCCTGAGAGTTTATCTACAGGTCCTTCCTTATGTGTCTAAAAGTAAACTCTGGAGTACTATTGTGAGTAGCATTATCAAAGTTGCTTTTGTGTGTCAGCATTTATTTTAGTTTTGTTGTCAAAGATCATGCAGTTTTTTTGTTTCTATTTATCAACCTAAATATCCCTTAGTCAACAATCTTTTCTGAAAGCCTGTAATCCTGAAACAGATTTCCTGAGCAAGATGGAGTTAAATAAAACACTCATTTTCTAGGACTTGGAACATTTGTCCTAATTTCACACCTTATGCTGCAGCTCAGTTAGTGCTTGAAAGGCAAAGCATGCAGCCAAAAAGCAAGTTCCAACATCACCTCTTCTATTGCATTGCACCTTTTGACTCCCTAAGACAGAATAAGATGCACTAACATGCCTCTTTGCTTTATAGTGAAGCAGTATTTGGATTATGTCAAAATCAGAGACCTGAAGAAAGATGCTTAATTTACATGCAAACCCTGTTTCAAACCTTGTCTACTATATTCTTTCTGAGACTCTTTATTGTTTCAAAAATAATTCTCAAAGTAGCTTCAGTAATGGAAAGCAATTTATTCACACAGCAAATATTTATTAAACACCTACTATATCCATATCACTGAAATCACTATAGTATGGGATGAGGGAATGGGGATGAACTATAGGCGTAAATTATACAAAAATAGGCAATAAGAAGGTTTTTCCTTCAAGAGTTCAGAATCTAGTTGAAAATATAAATAAGAGTATACAAATTGTATATTATTAGAAAACTATGGATCATTTTTCATTTTTAGCATCATGTCTACTTTCAGATACATAGAAATGCTTATAGATATTTAAATTTAAAATCCTCTTTCCTCGAGGATACAGAGTAATGTTTAATTTATTTATAATAAACTGGATAAAAGAACCTTAGAGAGTGATTTGAACAAAGCCACCAGATAGAAATATAAGACAGGAATCTTTCCTAGCAAATATTAGAAATATCAAAGATTAAATGAAACTGATTTTAATAAACAATGATTTGTTTCTAATTTGCATTTAGACATGTTCATAAACATTGCCTTTTATGATTGCCAAAATTTGATTCGGATGTGCATTGTCTCTGTTCTTATTTAGCAATGTGTATATAAACTTCAATTTCTTTCCCAATCACTGATGTAGGAAAATCAGTATGTGCCCTCCACAAACACTGGTTAATTGTTTGAATCTAGTTTTCGCAGCTAGATTCTTCTTTACCCTGTATTTCTGTTCCTTGATTGTAGGGTAAGTTCAAAGGGAGACGATGTGGTAATGAGTCCAAAGGGCTTATGAGTCATAGGCTAAAACCTTAGCAACTTGGCAGATGAGCTGTGCTTAAAATTTAGAAATGGGCTCAGCATTGATGTACTATGGAACCCATATCTGGAATTTCTACTTTGTCTTAGTCCATTTTGTCCTATTACAACAGAATGCCACAGACTGAGTGATTTACACTTAATGGAGGCCAGGAAGTTCAATATCAAGGTGGTGGCATCTGGCAAGGGCCTTCATGCTGCATCATCCCATGAAGGTGAGAAGGTAAGAGAGGGTTTGAGAGCAATGGGGACAAAGGGTCCAACTCATCATTTTATCAGGACACCACTCCTGAGATAACTAATCCATTCCTGAGATAATAGCATTAATCCATTCAGGAGGGCAGAGATGTCTTGATCTAATCCTCTCTTAAAGATCCCACCTCTTAACACTGTTGCACTGGGAATTTAGTTTTCAACACATGAATTTTGGGGGACACATTTAAACCATACCATACTTTTAAAAAGGAAGTTTGTGGAGGAGAGAAAAATGGACCAGTTGGTCATTCAATTTCTCACTTGTTCACTACCATATTCTCATTAGATTGAGTTTAATTCATTTTATATATTTTCTGGGTTGACCATGTAAACATAACTAGCATAGTGGTTAAGAACATGGACTTGAACCAAATTTGCCAAGTTTGAACCATGCTTCTGCCATATAAGCTTGAATAATTTCTTCACTTCTGTCTTCATTTTCCTTATCTGTATAATTAAAATAATGGGATCAACTCCCAAATGCTTTGGGAAAATTAATTGACTTGATATAGGTAAAGTTTTTAGAGCAGTGTCTGTCCATTTTAAGCATCTCTAAGATTTTGCCATTACTATATTGTTGTTCTTTAGAATATTATTGGGATTCTCTACTGTAACTTTTTGCTTCACATACAATTTTAGAAGAGTCAAGAAAAGTTGGCAGCACCGAATGAGGGAAGATCAGAGTCTTTCCCTTTGTTTTTAAACACTAAGGTAACCATTTTTAAAAATATCTAATTTCTATGACATGACCAGTCACCAAAGTTTTTCTTTCCTGTGGTTTAAATGAGGTCTACTTTAGTAATCACGATTTAGCAAGAAGTCAACAGAGGGCATGCAAAACACAGTGTTAAAAAAAACTTTCACTCTTATTTATACAACAGTTTATATTGAGTGTTAATATTTAAATTCTTTAAAAAACTATACTTTTTTTCTTTATTTCATCAATATAGACAACAAATATAATTTCTTTTGTCTATTTAAAAAGAAGAAAAACAGTAGATAAGCAGAGAAATCTAACACTCCTCTGAAATCTAGACATAGCATCTTTTTAATCAAAAACAACAGGTTAATCCTGGCTTTGGAGTCAGAGAAATCATATTAAAATGCATACAGTGTGATTCATTCAAAACCTGAATATAGCAACATATAATCCTATAAAGCCACAGAGATTTTTAGATCAAAGCAAAAAAGGTAAATCAAACCTGAAATGAATGGATTAACAGAAATGGGAGCGTTACTGTAATATTCCTTTGTACTGAGTAACAGAGAAGCAGATTTTGTCAAATCTTGCTTTCTAATTCCCATCTGGAAAAGCCTTGCTCTGGAAATGAACAGGTTTGAAGGAATGCCTTTGACATCTGTAAAGTTAAAAAGCATCAATAATTGGAATGGGCTTAATCCCTCATTCAACAGCAGGTACTTTATACGCAATCATAAGAAGTGATGAAAGTCAGGCACAGATGTACAAATTGTTAGATTTAATCAGATTGGTCCTCTACCCCTGGTTTACTCTATTCTGTTTTAGCTTCTGCTTAACCTGAGTTAATGGAAGGAGATGGTCATATATGTAAGGAACAAATCCAGGTCAAAAATCAGTTTGGAGATGTCGGGTGACAACTGAGTTTAACCCATGAACCACCAGATATAGAAAGTTTTCATTAATAGTTCTTTGAATAGTATGAATTATCATTCATACTAGTCTATATTAAACTGATTCTGTGAAAAGGGCCTAGTGTTTGCTCCTCTGAGATTCTGCAATAAGAAGAGGCTGTGTGTCAAAGAGAAACAATAGTGGGTGGTAGGGGAAAAATAAACAGAGGAAGTAGACCTGACACTTAGGGGTTGACAACACCAACTGTTTCTGATGTCTAAAATATTTATTGGAGCGGCACACACATTTAGATGCTCTGAAATTTATTCTGTTTTCACAGTTCCAGCTGTTAAGTAGCCATCTCTCTCTCCAAATAGTGGTATAGAGATGGAGAAAAGAAGATGAAATTTGTAATTGCACAATCAAATTACAGTATGGATTTAACTAGAAATTGATTCAAAAATTTATGCTTATCTACCCACATCTCAAATTTTGGGGAAGCATTTTAATTTCAATTATTTACTATTACTATGTCCTATTGGAAGTCTAAAGAAAAACTTGAAAATACTATATAACATGTTTCATCAGAACCTCTAAGCATATTATTGCCTACTAGATTTTTTTTTATTTTACATTTATTTATTTGTTTGTTTCTTTTTTGAGACGGAGTTTCACTTTTGCTGCCCAGGAGTGCATTGGGGTGATCTTGGCTCACCGCAACCTCTGCCTTCCAGGTTCAAGCGATTCTCCTGCCTCAGCCACCCGAGTAGCTGGGATTACAGGCATGCACCACCACACCCAGCTGATTTTGTATTTTTAGTAGAGACAGGGTTTCTCTATGTTGGTCAGGCTGGTCTCGAACACCTAACCTCAGGTGATCCACCCGCCTCAGCCTCCCAAAGTGTTGAGATTACAGGCATTAGCCACCAGGCCCGGCCCAATTCTTTTTTATTTTTAATTTTGAGACAGGGTCTCACTCTTTTGCTCACGCTGGAGTAGACAGGCACCATCATAGTTCACTTCAGCCTCGATCTCTTGGGCTGAAGTGATCCTCCTGCCTCAGACCCCCTAGTAGCTGGGACTACAGTTACACACCACCATGCCCAGCTGATTTTTTTGTTTTTTGTAGAGACAGGATCTCAATATGTTGCCCAGGCTGGTCCCCAACTCCTGGTCTTAAGCAATCCTCTGGTCTCAGCCTCCCAAAGTCCTGGGATTATAGGCGTAAACCACCGCACCTGGCCCAGATTCTTTATATGGTGCTGTACACGCTCTTTTAAAATAAACCAAAAACTTGGATAATAAATTATATAAGAACTAATACTACTAGAAATGGTACTATTTTATTTTGTTTCCCCATTTGTAGTAAAACTGTTTTTTTCAAACTCAGTAATATATATATGTGAATGTGCTTTTAATTTCTAACATACCATATTGTACATACATATTAGTTGTCAGTATTCTTGTACTTCCACAATGATAGAAATATCTTAAAATTAAGGAATTTAATAGTCAAATAGAGATTTACATTCAGAGAAAAGAAAAATACCCTTTTCAGTTTTGTCTCATTTTCATGCAAATAATTTTTGTTCTTACTCCCCCATCTTTATTAAATCTTAATTTCAGTATAAAAAATCTGCAAACTCCATATGCAGCAAGTTCTCTCCCTCTTCTGACCTCAATCATACACAAAACTTTAAAACAGAATTATTTCTTACCATATGGGATCTGAGACTAAGATCAAACCCAACCTAGACAAATGCCATGCAGCAAGTTGACAACTGTTCCTGGAGTCCTGGGCAATGCCTGGGAGAGTGCCTGCCAGGGCCTACTGTTTTCAAACGAGTTTCATTTCTCTAACAATTTAAATCTGCCAAGAAGAAACCGAGACAATCAAGCTTCGTGCCAAAAAGCCCCAAGCTTAAGCGAGAGATGTATCCTCTCTTTAGCCTGCTGATGAGAGAGAGAGCAGAGGGAGAGGAAAGGATAAAGATTCATAATGAGTAGGACAGAGGCTCATATGCTTTTGGAATGCCACAACAGGACAATTTCTGGCCCTAATGATGTTACTTTGTTGAGCTTCATATCTGGGATAGAGCACACCATTTTCCTTTTTCTGTTCTGAGTTCCATTACATTTGGGATTGAATATTATCTATGCCATATCTTCCTCCCATCTCCCCATCCTAACCCTCCCACAACTGTGTCAACCAGAGAAACATCCCACTAGAGAGGCTCCTGGTTCAATTTTGGACATAAAATCTTGGGACCAAGGAAACCTTCCTGGAGAGACCCAGCATTCTCTGCTGTCAGTTTCCTGGCCCTTTGCTTCTTTATATCACCTCAAATTCACCTTCAAAAAGGAAGTAAACAAGAAAGTCAGAATATCTATCATATGGACTATAATTTGTGAGAAAAGGAGAGCAAAAGAGAGGGCCTGGTGGTCGCTTTCTACCCCAAAGAGCCATATGCACTGAGAATGGCTGAGAACCTCCTCTGCCAACCCAGCAGCAGCCTTCCTAACACCTTGTGTTTGAGAAATGAGAGACCTACTGTTTATTATCACAGGTCCAGGTGGTAAAAATCCAAAGTTTATCCAAGCAGATATCTTCAATCGTAATACCAAATGACAATAAATTGAGGTAAAATGTTGCTGTTGCAAATCTACAAATGAGCTATACTGTGTACTATTTTGAGGTAAAACATTTTCAGAACTACAAATTTATGATCCTTCTAGTAGCTGAAATATAATCTTTTGAATCATACTGTTCTGAATTCAAATCCCAGCTTCCCACCAACTAGCTGTGTGACTGAGCAATTTATTTATAAATTGTCTGAGTTCTGGCTTTTTCTTCACAAGGAACATCAAAAACATATTCCACAGGGTAATTTTGTGAGGATAAAAAAACGAGATAATTGATGTAAAGCACATAGAACTATTGCAAAGTTATCACTGCTGCATGGTAAGCACTTAGTAAATAATGGCTATTCGTAGTTTTCAATTTGGGATAAATGTATGATGTTAAATGAATTTGCTAACTTTGGCCTTAAGACAATCACTGCAAATATTTTGCTTTTGAAATTGTTTTGAGATTTCTCTCTCAATTGCCTTCCATTTATCCTGAAAAATCCATTACTTATGACATGATATCAGAGTCATGTAGAAGGCAGATTAGAAAGAAGAGCTTTATAATCACAACTGAGAGGGAATTTGAAATCCACATTGTGTTGGGAATAAACTGAGACACCTTTCTGGAGGACAACTTGGCAATGTCTGTCAAAGCCATCAGAATTTCATTTCTAGGGATGTGCCAAAGGGCATTATGAAGATATAGCTCTAGTGATATTCACTGCAATTTTTAAAAAATTAAAAACCATTTGTATGTCCCTTGACAGAAGATTGTTTAAATATATTATGATACATCATACCAGTGGAATGTTATGTAGCCATCAAAAATATTGTAGAAAAATATTGAATGACATAAAGAATAATCATTTAATAAGTGAAAAAGTATACTGAAGACAATATTACAGTATCCTGTTTTTCACAGAGGAAAAGTCTTCAGAGGATATACACCAAAATATTAACATCTTATATCAGCATGGTAGGATTATGAATGACTTTATTTTAAGGTTTCTGTTCTTGATTTTCTGAAATTTAAATGATTTTTTGAACAAACATGTATTGTTTAGTAATTTTTAAATAATATAAAATAAATTTACTTGAGTTTTAAATTTTGCTATTTCATTGAAAATTCAGAAATGTAAATAATGATATCTATAAAGCCAAGCATAAATCCACACACAAATTTATCCACACGTATTTATTCATATTTTCTCTAAAATGCCAGTATATTGGTACATACTATGTTTGCATACACAAGCATACTAACAGATGAAAAATTCCTACCAAGTTCTCATAGAAAATCTGTGTATTTCTTCAAATATTCATTTAAATCCCAATTTAAAGCTGTATTTAAGAAATAGTTGCAGCATATCTTTTAATGCCTCTTCCTTGTAAAGTCTTCAAATGCTGCTGACCTTGCATAATAATTTTTTTCTTACAACATATTAATTATTGTTCTGGCACCTCTGGCCTACTCATGAAATCAATGAAGTGTGAAATGCGTCTGTGCAGAGTAATATTTCATATTTGGTACTTTATGTATTAATTACTTTTCTGTTTCTGCTAATACAGTCTGGGGGAAAAAAACACCCCATTCTGTAATGAGGTGTCAGTGGGGAAAGAAGGAAAACAGCAAACAATTCTGATTTGCTGACCTATCAAAAGCTACTAAGAGAAGAAAGAGAATCTTCTGCACCAGTTCCCTCTGCTGAGAGTGTCTCCTTCTGTAAGCCTGCTACTTAGCAAGTGAGGGGCCTTCTCATAGTGGAGCCTGGCTTTCTTGTGTTTAAAATAACAGATGTGAGATTATGAGAAGCAAGTCACTCAAGTCACACCTCATTGTTTTCAGCCTGACATATAAAATAAAATCCAAAATCCAAAGTTCAACTCAATGTCAACCAAAGATGGAATACAGAGTGCAATTAAAATATATAACAATTTACCAAATTATAATCTGCAAAGAGAAAAAAATGTGGGAAAATGCTAGTCTGTTAAGATCCTATTTAGTTGTCACTTCAGCTGTCCAACAGTTAAAATATAAATCAGTTTGACAATCTGAAAGCAGCAGTTTTAATCCTGAATTCCAGGGGTGCTCTCTCTCTCTCTCTCTCCCTCTTTCTCTCACTCACACACAGACACACACACATGCCAGTCATTCAGCCTGAACAGAAAAATTCAGGTGTGATATTTCTTGATTCAAGAGCTGTGTTAAGCAGTTATAAAGCTGATGTAATTTACAGCAAATAATAAAGCTAACCTAAGAGACCTCAGCCTCAATTTGCTAAAACTTATTACACCTCATTGGCCACTGAATATCCAAAAGAAGAAAAAAGAAAAAAAAAACTTACCTGAATAAGAGACTTGACAAGTATTAGCCTAGTGAGAAATGATTGGCTTAAAATTGCTCTGGCTACCCCGAAAGGTTCAGATGAACACTATTTATGATGTTATGATTTCCTATTTCCTGAGTTATGTCAAAGCCAAAGGAGCTACTGGAACTATACTAATGAGTCCATAGATGTTTTCAGATGTCTGTTTGACTCCTGAGTCTAATTAAATGTCCTAATATGACATATGTGGTTCTCCACTGAATATCCCAGCTGTGGAATTAATACATTACAAAAATACACACACACAATTATCTCAAACTACAGTGAGTTTGAGGTTATAAATATAGCAATTATATTGAATTCACTAACATAGCACTTTGTAAAGTGCTATAAACATGCTAAATAAATGACCAAGAATGTGTGACTATTAATAACTAGCCTCTTGTTAATGACACCTCACAGCCTTGTGAAGGAGAGTGCGCTACTTTGGTTTTGTACCATACCATCTTTAATCCATATTTTTCATGAGAATTTTTTTGTAGCAACATGTATTCCCATGTGCCAAAATGTTTTGGGGGTGATGGGGGTAAAGAACTCATGGGCAAAATGTTATGATGTCAAAGAAAAGTAACAAATGGCTGGTTTACCCTAAATTACCAACCCAGTCCAAAATAATTCTAATAGTCTCAGAAGTTATTCTATAATGGTAAATTTGGTGAGGTGAAATATTTGCCCACAACTTTCAAAAATTTCCATTATGTATTAGCAGATACGTAATACATATTCTTTATAGTACAAATCCCTTATTGACAGTGATTATTATACTCGAAAAGAAATAAAAATGTAAAAAGTTATTTGAGCGAGTCACAGCATTTTTACATGTGTTTCAATCAACTGTAATCTCATGTGACTAGAGATTCTCAGATCTGATAACTTTCTGAAATATGATTCAGATATTAAAAATTACATTCATGACTAAAGAAGTAGGAGACATTCAAATATATTAAACACAAATCTATAACACACATATACTTTGAAACATCTATAAACACTTTCTCTAAGAAACATGTAGAATACACAAGGCAAACATCCCTTCACCTTATTTGCCCACCTCATCCTCATTGCTCAAGCGTTTATTATTAAGAGGTTGGTGTATATTTGCTTTCTATTTTAGACTGCTTACTGTGTCACAATTTGTATACTGGTACAGTTTATTCATTTATTAAGAAATCAAGTGTGTATATTAGGATGATTTTAAGTAAATTTAAAAGTAATCATTTCAGCCATTGTGGGTTTGTAGAATTCTCTTAAATTTAGTTGATCTGAGGATTATTAAAGAAAATGAGCAACATATGTTCTGCTTAGAATACAGACAGTAAAATTTCAGAGTAAAATCAGAAGACTGTTGAATAGAAAGAAGACAAAGGTTAATGTTGGGAAGCAGAAATCACTTCTCATAAATCACTGGCTTATAAAAATAAAGTGCTTATCCTTTCCTTTTGTTCAAGGTGTAATTGCCCATCCTTGATACTACCTATGGCAGTTATATAATACACTGTTGGGAGAAAAAAATGGAATATTTGAATGCCTAAGGATGCATGCAGTATCATTCTACCAAAGCTTCCAACATTGAAGTGTTTGTATTATTAACAGCCTCTAAAATTTACTATAGTGACTAATTTGCTATAGTCATGAGACAGAAATCATGTAGCATGATTTACACTACTACAAAATCTTTACTAACTTGGGCACCGTAAATTTGATCATTTAATAATTTAGTACTAAATCTCTTCTTTTAATGAAAGGAGAGTGATCATGATTATTATTAATGCTATTTTTAGTTAGTTTTAAATTATGCCATTATGATAAAACATTCTACTTCATTTAATATTTCAACTCAAAATTAATTTCCAAAGTCTTTAACTCTAGTCAGTCTGCATAATTACAAGGTATTGTAATACTCTTGCAATTGAATTTCAGAAGTGCATTTAACAATAGGGAAAGTTAAGTGAGTATCTTATTTAGGTATTGCAGCTTAGAGTTGCTCTTGGTTTTTCAGACTTCCAACAGACAGCATTCTAAATCAGAAATTAATTTTTTAATTTTTGAAGAAAAGATAAACAATAGGCAAAGCCATTTATATCTGTTTCTGATAAAAACACTGCATAGTTTTAAAGTGCTGTGATGAATAGTCTGTGTGTTCTTTCAGATCAGTCCTTTTGAAAAATAAACAACAGTTAACATGTCACTTCAAAATGCTCTCATGTGCCACCTTCATCCAATTTATGGCATCTGATAAATAGAAAAGTGAATTTCAACATTTTGTTGAAAGCAGTAGTTGTTTCACATGCTGACAGGTGTTAGCGTAAAAGCAACTTGCAACTTAAGACCACCATCTACTGGTTCTGTCCAATGCTGCAAAAGCTACAGTGTAATATCTGATTGATTTTAAATGCACCCCACTAAAGAATCTACCAACACTCTTTCAAAAAATTTGCTAAATTAGTCACCTACCTCCTAACCAATACTTTAATATTGAGTATGCGCATTCTTAAAGACCTCAATCATTCTTTAAGACATCAATCATTCTTCAAGAAACAACAATAACTAGAATCTGTTATGCTAGAGGCTGTTACCTATGATGACTAATGGTAGATTTTTTAAAAATAATCAACCTGATACTCTTGAATCAAACTTGATTGATAGACATGGATATCAAAATTTATGCTCTACCTCAGAGGAAGATACCCTATGACAGTTAAGATTCGATTTAAGAACTAAATAGAAAAGCATTTTGTTGATGAGACTCCTTTATACTGATTCATATTGCCTTCCATTACTCCAGAGCCATGGTTAAGCATTGACTTTGGTGGGACACTATAGCCCTGAAAGGGACATGGGATTGTTACTTAGGGTCACAACCTCTGTAGAGCCTTTCAAATTAATATGATTAGTAATTTACAAAGTTGGATAAAAGTTGAGCTAAATTTCTCAAGAGTTTGCTGCCTTAGGGCTGTTGCCTCCCAAATGGACTTTTGTTTTTGGGTTTAGAGACAAAGCATTGCATTTATAAAGTTTTGTTTCTTTCATGTACTGCCCCATCTACCCTGAAAAGATGTAATTTCTTGTTTTCCAAGTTCCTCAATCACTTCATTCATTCATTCATTCAACAAATATTTGTTAAAAGCCCTAAGCTCTGTGGCAGGTAATAGGGATGGATAGGTAAGGAAAAAATATAATTCCAATTAACATAACAGGATTAAATATATTTATTTATTTATACGTTCTGTGGTTCCACAAAGAATTAAAGCATACCACTATAACCAATTTTCTAGTACAGATATTTTAAAAAACTTTTGGAATTTTGCAAAATTATATCTCTCCTTCCCCAACTTCTACCACTTGAATGATATGCATAGATTTTGAGACCACATTTTATCACAGACAGATACAGTGACTATACAGCTCTTCTAAGCCCTCTGCTTCTCTATATGTTTGAAGTTAGCTCATACCCTTAGAGATTTTGTGTTGGTGTGCGTAATTTGTTCCATTATTTTCTTCGTTACCCAGACTTGAAATTCTGCCTTTGCTTTTCTGATTAAAATAGAAGCAATCAAACAGAAATTCCCTCATCTTACCAACACAAAATATACCAATCTACCTGCATTACTACCTGTAATCTCTGCCTTTCTTGCTGTTAGAATAGAAGATGTGGTCCTCTTATCAAAGCCCAGGTCTCCCCTGTACACTCCACCACTTTCCAGCCTTCTAAAAAAAAGTTACCTTCCGTAATTATGACATTATTAACTTTTCTTCCTCCATTTGATCATTTTCATTAGCATTAAAAAAACCTTTAGGTTTGTTCATTAAAAAAAAAAAACTTCTTGACATTTTACTCACTACTATCCCTTTATACTACACCCTTCACAGTGAAAATTCTTGACAAGGTTGTCTATAGTCTCTTCTCTATTGCATTACCTTCTATTTTCTCCTCAACTAATTCCTGTAGGCTTTCTGCCTCACCTTCCACTGAGATTGCACATTGAGATCACCAATGATTTGCATGTTTCCACATCCAACAGTAACACTTTTGCTCTTATATTTAGAGACTTCTCAGCAGCGTTGGCCATGGTGAACCCTTCTGTCCTCAAAAGCCTCTCTGAGTTTGGCTCTCAGATACTTCACTCTACTTCCTCCATCCTTACTGGCCATTCCTCTGCTGGCTCCTTATTCTCTGCTACATTTGAAATACCGGAAAGCCTCAGAGTTTGTAGCTGGGGATCCTTTTCTTCTTTAGTCTACACTCTCTTACTAGGCAATTTCATCCAGTTCCATGGAGTTAAAGAATTCCGTATTAACAGTGATCTGAAATTTCTTTCTCTAGCCTTGAACCTCACCTGAAATAGGCTTTTAGATCCAATTGACCTCTTGACACTTCCACTGGAATTTCTAATATGCAACTCATTAACATGCCTCAAACAAAACTTCTGAGATTTGCAAAACTTATCTTCCTCCTTGTTTTTTTAAACAATCATCAATACACCACAATCTATCTGTTTGCTCTAGGAAATTTTTCAATATATCACAATCTATCTAGTTGATCTAGGAAACATTTAGAAAACCTTTCCTTCCCTCTCTTTGCTGTCTAACCCATCAGCCAGTCTTGTCAATTCCACCTCTGAAATATTTCCATGAACTCCATCTCAATAGCTACAAACTGGACTTCTTCTATTGTCTCCTAATATATTGCTTGGCTTCTACTCCTATCATGCTATAATTCCTTTTTCACAGGTTGGCCAGAGTGACTTTTTTAAAAAACAGAATTTATATTATGTAACTGTTCTATTTAAACCTTCCAAATTAAAACTCCTAAGCCTGTCATCCAGCACCTTGTATAATGTGGGCTGTGTTTACTTCTCTGCTTTCACCTCTTTATACTCTTTTCCCACTACATCCCAGACACATTTGCCTTACTTGTGTTCTTCAAGCATGCCAAGCATGCCATTTGTTCTTTTCTTGGGGCTTTGTGTTTGCTGGTCCCCCTGCCAGGACACTTTGTCCCTAGATCTTTAGAAGGTTGGTTAATTCCCATCATTCAGGTCATTGAAAGAAGTTTTGTTTCTTTCATGACAGTCCCACCCATCCTGGAAAAATGTAATTTCTTGCTTTTCAAGTTCCTCAAATCACTTCATTCACTCATTCAGCAAATATTTTTTAAAGGGTCTAGAGCTTGTCCAACCCGCCTTATTTTGTTGTTGTTGTTCTATTTTGTTTTGTTTTAGGCTTTTAGAAGCCTGCAGCCATGGTGTTTAGTTTCTGTCTCTCTGAGGAAGGAGCTTTACTGGCCTAATCAGAAACAGAAACTAAGAATCCATGACTGTATTCTCTCCCTTGGACAGCCTGATAGGCTCTGTGGCAGATAATAGGGATGTAATTCGTCATTGTGTACATGCTAATTCCTTAGAGAGGCCTTCCTTGAGTACTGTCTATGTAATCAGATCCTAATCAGTCTCTATTGCCTTCTTTTATTTTCATCATAGCACTTATTGTTACCTGATATTTTTTATTTATTTATTAATCACTTATCTTGTAGTAGAATATGGACTCGACAACAAAGAACTTGTCTGCTTTGTGCACTGTGGTATCACTAGTAGATATAACAGTGCATGATATTTGGTGGGTACTCAATAAATGTTGATAAAATTAATGGATAAATTACTAGCTAAGTAATTAATGGGCCTTGATTTTATCCAATATCAGCCCACATCCAGTGATGCCAAGTCCTGACAACTCTTACTTTATGATATGTATTTATTATCTATGCCACATCATTTCTACAGTTGGATTCTTTACTGTCTCCTTGAGAATGTTTTTTTTTTTTTTTTCTCCATCTGCATAGCCATACTATGGAGGGAGGCAGTAGAGTGTAATAGTTAAATGCTTTTCAGACTGCCCATGTTTGCCATTTGCTGTTTGACTGGTAAATTGTTTGGCAAGTCTGTGCCTCTGCTTCCTCATCTGTAAACTGGGGATAGGATAATGATGGTACCCAGCTGTAGACAGTTGTGAGGAATTGGTGAGTTAATTGCTAGGAAACATTTGCACTGGAGCCTGGAAAGCATGGATAAGTGTTAGTTGTTTCTTTGCCTGTTCAGTTAACCTTCCTGAAACACTGTTCTTATATCACTCCCTCACTCACCACACCCTGCAACCTTGTGTGCAGAAACTTCCAAGACTTCCCAATGCCCCCAAAATTGAGGCTTCAGTCTGTCTTTCAAGGCTTTCCTCAATGTAGTCCCTATAACTTTCTTTATATTACTTTTCTTCATTCCATCATATGAACACTTCCACTCAGTCCAGTTCATGCACACACATTTTATTTCCATTAATATTAATTAAAATCATGTGTTAGAGCCAGGCATTGTTGCTGGATATACACAAAAATGAAAGATACCGCCTTTGTCCTCAAACTCCACAGAGTTTCCTAAAGCCCCTATATCAGTCAGGATTCTCCAGGCACAAGAAACAGAAACTGACTCTCAAAAACTTAATAGGAAAAAAAAAGTATCAAAATGTATCAGAATTGAAGGAAAAGCTAGAGCACGAAGAAACAACAAAACAAAACAAACAAAAAACCATGACAGACTCAGAAAGGATAACAACCAAAGTAGAACCTAAGTTATAGGAACTAAAAGATAGTATTCTCAGGGTCCTAATACCAGAAAAAGTGAGTATAAACAACTTTTCTGCCTTGCATCACTCTTTGTCTCAAGAGCCAAATCCCAGGAAAATAACATTTAATTAACCTGGACCGGGCTGCATGCCCACTCTTTAGTTACGGGAGGGCACAGTGATTCCTGGTCTTACCAACATTGTATCTGGAGGAAGAACTGTGCCTCTTTTTGAGGCACAGTTCAAACCGTACTGCCTCTCTAAAGCCTTCAGAATCTGCCTGATTTCAATCATCATTGTCGTCTGGAAACTTTTATGGAAGTTATTAATTTGTACCTGACATTCAGCACTTAACATTACTTGCTCGCATTGTAACTTGTATATTTTATGTAAATATTATAGGTCCTTTAAAAAATGACTCCGTTGTGGCCTCCTTGTGGAGCAGCATTATTATATCTTCAGAACTTTTCTTTGTGCACCCAAAGAGGAAAGTGGCAAAACATCCATGAATGTTGCCCATACTGGTTATCTGAGGGGAAATAGACACATCTCCCTGAACAGATCTTTTATTTCTGCTCTGTTCTTCAAGTGCACCCCCATCCTCTCCCATTTCCCCAGTAGCACCAGGGATTTGATTTAGGCAGAAAGGCTGGGGTATTGCTTAGTATCTACGAGTCCTGGGTTGCCTCCTCTAAGGCTTGCCAGCTAACACTTTAGAAAACAGTGATGTTCTGCAATAATCAGGTATGAAACAGGTTTACAACATATTTTCACCTTTATTAACTCATTTAATCATGTCATTTCACCAAAATATTCTATTTGGCACATACAGAGGGATCCAGAGGCTCTGGCCAGCCCTGGATTCACAAAGCCAAGGCTGGTCATTAGAGTAGCAAAGGAATGACCCAGAGTTGAGATATCCCCAATATCACCTTCCAATCTACTATACAATTATCTTAGTTACTATGTTTGCTTTTTATTTTCTGTCACTCCACTAGAATATAAGCTCCTCAAGATCAGAGATCTTTATGCTATGTTGCCTGATGTATCCCAAATTTCTAGTTGTGTTTAGCAGAGCACTTAAAAGAGCTGGTCAGACTTGCATTATAACCCTGGCTCCACCACTTGCTGTAACCTAAAGCAAGTTACATATTTTCTCTGAGCCTCAGTTTCTCATTTCCTAAATGAAAATAAAATAGTGCTCATCTCCTAGATTTGTTAGGAGAATTAAATGAGAAAATGTATGCAAAGCACTTAGTATATTGCCTGGCACATAGAAAGATGATATACATTACTATAATAGTCAGCATTTGTATCTGTATCAAACAAATATTTATTGGGTACCTACTGCTGTGGTCTAAATGTGTTCCCCAAAATTCATATGTTAGAAACTTAACCCTCAATACAACATTGTAAAGAGGTTAGGTCTTTTGGGAGGTGTTTAGGTCATGAGGGCCCTACCCTCATGAATGGATTAGTGCTACTCTAACAAGGGCTTGCAATAGCAGGTTCACCCTATCTTGCCCTTCTGTCTTTTACCATGTAAGGATGAAGCAAGAAGGCCCACACCAGATGCTGACATCTTGATCTTGGACTTCCCAGACCTCAGAACTGTGGGAAACAAATTTCTGTTCTTTATAAATTATCAAGTCTATGTTACTCTGTTATAGCAGGATAAATGTACTAAGACATGTATTATAAAGGATGTTGAGAATCCTCATATCAATAAGATGTGATTTTATAGTAGCTTTCAAGTATTTCACAGTCTAGACCTCAAACAGATAAACTAAAAACAAGATGTGATATAATATAATGTAATATGATATGATATGTTTGATATGATATGATAAGGGTAAGGCCAAAATACAACACAGGGAAAAGAACACTATTATGCCCTGAGTGGTCTAGAAGGGCTTCCTGGCAGACGTAACTCTGGAGAGGTATCCATAGGATTATTTAGGAGTTTTTCAGGCAAAGAAATATGAACAAGTCATTGTCATCAAAGATAATAGAATTAATAAAGTGCAAGGTGATGATAAGCAGTTTAGAGAAAAATTTTCAAAGTAGGGAAAGTGAGAGATAGGATTGAAGAGGTAAGAACTAGGTAATTCAGGACTTAGTACAAGATGTTTGAAAACTTGTACTTTCTTCTTTTGGCAATATGGAATAATAAGATGTGTTTAAGAAAGAAAACAGCATAATGAGACGTTCATTGGCTGAGTCACTGGTAACTGCATGGAAGATGAATTTGAGGGGACAAGATCAGGTAACAGATTTCAATTAGAGAGTTACTACAAAAGTCAAAGTAGAAGACAACAAGGGACAAAAATAAGGCAGTGGAGAGGAAAGAAGAGGTTAAAGAAAAAACTTAAATCCCTAGGACTGGCTAATTGAATGGGGTTTAGGTTGAAGTTGGTAAGGAAGGTAGTCATGGGGAGTCTAAGAAATGAAAGCACTGAAAAGGGAAGCTCCTTCTGGCCAAATTCTTTCCAAAGCTGTTTTCAAATAAATAATTCCAGGACACCTGGTGAGACAGTGTTCATTTTCTTTTTTTTTCTTTTTTTAATTTTCTTTTTAATTTTCAGCAAGGCAAGTTACTTCTATATAGAAGGGTGCACCCTTACAGATGGAACAATGGTGAGCGCACACTTGGACAAGGGAGGGGAAGGAGTTCTTATCCCTGACGCATGTGGCCCCTGCTGCTGTGTTGTTTCCCTATTGGCTAGGGTTAGACTGCACAGGCTAAACTAATTCCGATTGGCTAATTTAAAGAGAATGACGGGGTGAGTGCTTTGGCAGGAGTCAGGGCAGAGCAGGTAGCAGGTAATCAGAATGAGTTAGGGTGGAGCAGGTAATCAGAATGAGTCAGGGTGGAGTAGGTAATCGAAAAAGATTGCTTTATGAGGAAGTTAAGTTTAAAAGTAGAAGGCAAAGAATTGAACATAATGACATATTAATTCTTTGAAAATAAATTTAGAATTCATATCTAACAACCCCTCCTCTTGTATTTCCTTACAGCTTTCTTTTCAAACTTTTTAAACATATCTTAGCTTAGTTATTTTGCTTGATTTTCTAAAAGAAGAAGCTTCTCTGGATAAGGTGGAGGACAGTTAAGGAAGGTTTTAGTAAGTGCTGTTTTTATGAGCCTCTGCACCAACTTACGGATACATGGTATGACACAGCACCCGACAAGAATAAGTACACCTATAACGGCTGCGAGGGAAATAAGAATTGAGGCTATTATTCCTTTCCATTTACCTAACCACTTTTCTAGCCATCCCGTAAAGGGGTCATTTACCCTTGAGTTGCTGGCTAACTCATTGGATAGAGCAGTCAGACCTTGCAATGCCTTTGTTATACTTCCATTAGAGACAGTGTTGTTTGGGATGAAGGTGCAACACTGAGTTTTAATCATGATGCAAACTCCTCCTCTTTCTGCTAATATCATGTCTAAGGCTATCCTATTTTCCCAAGCCATCTGGCTAGTAGCCCCTAATTGTTCAGCTATTCCTTTAACGGCATCTCTAGTGTAGTTAATAAATCGCTGCTGGTTGTAATAGATGTAGTTTATCCAATCTACATTTTTACTAACTGTCACCCACCAAAATATTGACTCAAATCCTGCAGCTATTTGATTTCGGGCTTTAAATTGATCTGGTATTCCCCATGGGACTCCAATTGCGTCTAAATAGACATGAGAGTTGAAAGACCCATAAGGGGCTTCTCTCGCTTTATGATGTTTATTTTTCCTCCCTCTGGTTGATGAAATGCCAGGGTGAAAGGGATAGCCAATTGGACTAAAGCACAAGTGCCACTCCAGTTATTCGGCAGAGTGTCCAGTAAAGGTCCACCACAATACCACCACACATCCGCTTGGGGATGAACAAGGGCTGACTTATTGGCAAGCTCTTGAAAGTTCTTAAGCTAACTGCATGTCTTCAGGTCTCCAAGGAATGCTAAGTTTCCTCCCTGTCATGGGAGACACAAAGTGAACTTAGTGTTGGGAGATGGAAGCTGGATGGCCCTCACGGGCTGACCTGCAGGGTGGCGAACTTCGGGATATAGCAGAGAGAGAGCTTGGTAAGACTTATTACTCCAGGCTGTAGACAGTGTTCATTTTCAGCTGACCTTATAGTATCATATACCTGTCTCTTCTTTCTGATGGCACAGACATGTCTTTGAGGACTTATCAGTCTCCATTGTCTTTTACTATCTTTTATGGGCAGCGTTTGCATTTTAAATGTGTTCTCTTTAAAATGCAAGAACAAGATCAAACGAAACAAATTTCTTAGTAGGAGCCAGAAGATTCAAAAGTCATTCTTATTTCTATTAAGTACTGTAAAATGGATTCAATACTCTAGCCTCAGTTTCTATGGCTGATAAAATAGTAGAATCCATGCATTCCCTTCATGTTGAGCAATTGAGCAAGACATGTAAGAACTTTTAGCAACAATAACAAAAACCATTAAAATAATCTTGTCCTTTTAAAATATCAAATGTATTGTCAAGGTGATTAAGCACTGGTTTGGTTAAGGTCTCCTCCCTCTATTTTGTAAGGTTTTTAAACATATTTAAATTAACAAGCATTTGTTGGTATCCAACAACATGCCAGACTCACTGGCATTTACGATGTTGCTTACAGCATATCCTTTTAAGTTATAACTCACCAAGCTCTGAAAATTGTCACATTTTTATTGAAGCCCTTTCACTTTTCCTTTCCATTAGTTTTCACATCTCAGTTTTATAATCCTTATCCCTAGGAAACTAAAGCCTTGCCCTAGATCTGTGCACACTGAGATTTCAGGATAACCCATTAGCTTCACATAAATATCAAATATAAATTTCAAATTGATAGAATGCACATGAAAATCAGTGTAACTTTGCAGGATCTATGTCCCATTCTTGTTCATTTTCCTACTATACATATGACAGAAAGGAAGAACTCATTATACATTTTTTGAGTGAGTGAGTGAAAATGTTGCCTTACTTCAGGACAAGGTCTAGGTCTGGTGGACAATAGTTTCTAAAATGATATTAAACTAGTAGGGCAAAAAAATCTGCCTCAATTTTCCCCTTTCTTATGACCAGAATTCTTTCCAGTTCTTCATCACTTCTTCCTATGGCAACTATTTATCTTCTTTGGCAATCCCTATCATGAAACGATATACCATGACAACTGTATTCAGAGACAGAACTTGGTCTCTATTTTCTCTAAATCATGAGGCACATAGATAATACTATATTTCATCTTGGCAATGTGTGTGTGTACTGGATAACTTCATGAGCATCAGAAAGAAGAAATCTAGAGGAATCCTGTAGGAGGGGAAAAATAAGTATTCTCCTTGTGTAGAGAAAATAAGTATTAGAATATGGTTACTTAACAGATCTAACAACAAAATTTTTCTGAGTAATTTTTATTCATCTTGAACTACCTACAGACTCATAGTTCCATCAAGCCATCAACAACTAAGACCTGAAGTAGGATCTGGCCTGCTTCATAGGTCGTAGTTTCCAGTCTTTGGGAAACTAGCACATAAACCTTATCTTGGAAAGCAAAAGAAAAAAGGTAAATAAACGATTTTAGATTTCTGCTATATACCTGGCTGTAGATTAGATACTTTTATGAATATTACACTAAGTTGTGATCCCTATGTGAGCAGCCATCTTGAATGTGCTGCTCGAGACTATATCCAGAGCTTAGTCATGCCAAACACACAGTATGTGTTCAATAATAATAACAGTAACTAAGATTGGCTGGGTACTTTTTACATGCCATGCACTGTTCCAAGCACCTTTCATATACTAATTCATTTTATTCTCATACTGATACTATACTCTCCATTTTATAGTAGAGGAAACTAAAGCTAAGATGCGAGAATAAAGTAACTTGACCAAGGTCACATAGGTAGGAGGGCCAAGATGCAAATCTGAGCAGTCCAACATTATAGCCCATCCTTAATCCCTGTATTAGGCTTGTTGAATGAATAAGTTAACATTGTGCCCTTTAGGAACAAGTAACTTTTTACACTGGGATGGTTCTGAGGTTGATGCAAATGTACCTTTTCCAAAGCCCTAGTGCTTGCCTTCTGTTACCCAGATAAAGCAGTAAGTTTTCCTTCTTGCTTCATAAATTTCAGGTAAAGCCTTTCCCCCCTGTACTTCACCTCTTGTTCTTCACAGCTCAGTAGTAATCATCAGCCCATAATGCAGTGTAGAATTGCCAACACCATCCCGATGATGTAGTTATTTCCAATTGGCACTTGGGAGCAGTGAGGATAGGAGGCATTACTCATAGCCAAGAGTACAGATGTTTCTAATTGCTTTCCATTACCAAGAATAACAGCTGTTTACATCTATCAGCAAATAATTCACAAGAGCTCCAGACTATTAAGATAACACACCCCACCTGGTCACCATCACAAGTTGTCAAGGCCAAGATAGAGGCTGCCAGAATTCCCTTCTGCATCTCTGTTCATCAACTGACAGCATGTGTCACCTTCAGATATCCTTATGCTTCCCCACAAGCTCTGGCTTCTTGGTGGCCTGACACATCAAATGGACATATGGATTCTTCATGGCTTTGCAGTAAATGTTTTATGGCTATCTTGCAGCCAAGGGCAGCTGACATGAAGAAGCAAGGGACTTGCAAATAGCCTGATGAAAGAATTTCTGCACGTTTTTAAAAGAAGAGGAATACATGTTCTGCTTAGAGGATTTTCACAGCTGCAATATGCTTAACTTCTTTAATGCACCCACAAATTGCATTAGGTGATAGATTATGCAGTTCAGTACCATCCCAGGGACCTGGTCATATGCTTGGATACAATCCCCAAAATGGACAATGTTCACAGTTCAATAAACTTTATCACATAGTTTTATTGACCACAAAAGAAGACAAATATTAAAACACATTATAGATATTAGGGTTAAAAAGACCAGTAGTACCTCCTTGCCGATACAACATTGACCCATATTGCATATTTTTCTTCCAGACTAGTTTAAAGTGACTCAGGTATTTGGTCTGTATTATTTTTTCCACGGAGACAACTTCAGAGTCTAATACAACTTTCTGTGTTCCTGCTGTACCTGAATTTATGTCTGAAATTGGCTTTCTATACATTTAGACATATTTTTTAGTGCATGGATTTTAACCTACTAAAAATAATGGAACCTCATCTATTTAAAACTATATTATGTGTTTACAAAGCTATATTAACTAAAAAATTTCCTTGTGGTTTGTGGTAGCTTATCTCCAAGGGGCCCACCATCAATTCCTGCCTTCTATATATGTACTTGTATGTCACTCCCCCATCGAAAGGTGGAATCTATGGAGTCCTTTGAATCTCAGCTGACCTCTCATTGCTTGAACCAGGAAGATATGCCACAATCTTGCTTTGCCAGTTCTGGGCCTAATTCCTAAGAGGACTGGCAGTTTCTATTTTTCCTCTTTTGGAACTCTCTCTTTGAGGGAAGCCAAATGCCATGTAAGAGCCCTTACTACCCTGAGGCCTCCAGGCTGTCAGGAAACCCAGAGTAGCTATGTAGAAGAACTGTATGGAGAAAAAGTAGTAATAGCAGCCCCCATCAACTGTTCCAGCTGCTCAAGAATGCCAACCATTCCAACCATCTCTAGCAATTCAACCCATTCCAGTAGAGGTTCTAGATATCATGCAGTATAGACAGGTTGTCCTTGAATTATTGACCCACAGAATGTGAGCATCGGAAAAAATGTTCAATGTTAAGTAACAATTAGTAACTGGAACATAGCCCCCACCTTACTTTCTATGAACCCCTGTTAATTCCTTAGCATTACTCTATAATACTGATGACATAACTCCTGAGATAAAAACCTCTTTACTAAATCATAATTCATACCCTAAATATCATTGTAGTTTCTAATCAAAAGAAACAAAAAGACAAAAGTTAAGCGCTTATAATGCACCTTACTCCTTTTCTTTTCCTCTAAATCTGTGTCTCATTCCATTGTCAATGAAGAGTTTACTATATAGTTTTGCCCATAAAACAAGCTATTATATATTTTAGGCCCCTGCTTCTGCACAGGATATCAATTCAAATCACTGTACTTAGTTTTTCTGGTCTAAATATATATCTGACAGTCTGGTTTAAATTAGAATAAAATCCTCACTTCCTTCCAGGAAATTTGGTTCTTTTAATAGAACTCCAACAAGTTTGGAAAACTGTACAAATTCTCTTTTCACAACATCAAATATGAATCTGTAGATGCTATTGGGAAAAGTACGAGTTTTAAAACCTAAAGAAGTTATTGTATTACTTACAAATACATTTCTTTTATCTTATTAACAGAGGGGAAAGTTCAAAATCTGTGGAGCCTTATTTGTGTATATAGCATAGTATATATGTATATATACACACACATATAATATATGTGTGTGTTGTATATGTATGGGTGTATCTTCTATGTGTGTATATATCTCTATATGTGTGTGTATATATGTGTGTGTGTGTATACATATATATATATGTTTGTCAGGAAGAGTTATAATATACATTAACAAATTCATGGCATTCATTTAGTCACTTTACATCTGCTTAATGATCATGAGAAGACTACTGCATTAGAACATAGACTCTCTGGATTCTAGGTCTCTATGCCAGCCTCTCTACCACACCCCCTACCTGGTTCTTAGAAGACTGGCATGATACCATGAGTTCCCTTTCACTTCATTAGCCAAATGAATTTACACAGCCTAATTTCTACTATACAATATTTTAGTAAGAAATTCAACATTTCAACATTACTTAAACATTGTTTTCTTAATTTGGTCTAATTTTGTAGCAAAATTAGGAAACAGCGAGTTAGTTTCTTCTTAATAATGTTAGGGTGCTAAAGTAACAATATTAGCTCACTCTTTAAGTTGAAAAGAATTATTTCCCCTAATTAAATTTAGTTATTTATCAATGGCCACAGATTTTCTTAAACTATCAAGAAATCGCACCACTTATTGTTCACAAGGAAACAAATTTTTATGTTCTCCTTTACCAAAAAAAATACAAAGTGTCCTTAATTACTCCTGAATATAGTTCAATTTAGAGGAAGAAAGGATTCCTTATGCAGTCATTTGACCCTACATTGAGAGTCTTCAAAGTAAAGATGTCCAAGATACATAGTCACTTCTTTTGGAGTCAGTATTTCTTTTGAAATTGCAAAATTACTTGTGCTGCAATGAAACACAGACTCTTTACTCACAAACTGCCCAATCTGAGTACAGTAAAGAACTCTTCTCCGGCATAACTTTGGGCAGGGTGATGAAGCAGAGAAATGTCTAGCCATTAGCCTCCTTGGCAAGTCAACATTCACCTCTCGTAACTTTACCCTCAATCTTTCTTTCATACTAAAGTGATCTTTAAAAGATCTAATGGAATCAGAGTTCCAATATTTGATATGAACTTTACAATTGTAAACTTTGTAAATACCAGAATTGATGTTAAATAAACTACTGATTATTCTATTGATATGCAAGGCCATCCCTGAGTTTGTATCATATTTTTTAAACATTTTATTTTGAAATAATTACAGATTCACAGGAAGTTTCAAAACAGTAAAAAGAATCCTTTGAACCTTTCCTTCAGATTCATCAATGCTCCACAGATTTTGAAATTTCCCTTTTCCATTGTCCATATTAAAATACCAGAAGATAAGTATATTCTTAATAAACATGACAAAGTTGCTTTCATGTTTGTCTTCAAGGGCTGCAGGAAGACAGCTAGTTATTAATTAGATTGCAAGTAGGATGATGCTAATATAGTACTGGTGAACATACTTGTTTCCAGGCTGGCATGATATGGCATGCAAGTTGGCATGCAGTGTTATATGAACATATGGCAGGCAGAAGCTGCTGTTTCCTCCTAGGAAACAGCAACGCAAACGTCAGCTTCCACAGTACTGAAGACACACACCCTAAAACTCTCCAGTGCTGTTGGGGGCTTAGTGCACATGCCATTTCCCAGTCATCAGGATGGGAAATAAACTCTACCTGTGGTGTCACACCAACAACTATGGGAACTGAAATTCTGTTCCCCCAAGAAGAGGAGGACACAACCAGAAGTTCTCACTGAAGCTTTTTTGTCAGAGTTCAATCTAGGGGACTTGTATTTGCAGTTATGAGATTCCATTATAAAGAAGCTTTTACCTGGGAAAACTTCATCCACTCAAATAGTTTACTCCTTTGCCTCCAAACAAGTATATGCTTAAAACTAGAAGAAACCACCACCTTCATTTTGCAGTAGAGAAAACAGAAGCATTCTATGACCTGTCCAAATGTTCGGAGTCTGAATCTCATTAAATATTCAAGGCTTTCCACTTTTTTAGAATTGTACTGCTAAAGCAATTCATCCTTCATTACTAAGCCTCTCCCCAAGTGTAATAATCTTCACTCTGAAAATTCATCCAACTTGTGCCTAAATCTCTACCACTGAAATCCATTTTCTTCATTCTATTCTCCGTGGCAGAAAAGCACATTTAATATGTAATAAACTCACATCTTTTTGAAGACCATTATTAAATTTTTCTCAGCTTTCCCTTCATCAAACTATGTAAATGAATTTGCTTCAGGAAGAAGGTTATGAAATAGGTCTATGTTCTTGACTATATTTATATCTACTCAAAGGATTCCTGTTTGCTTAAAATATAAGCTTGAAACAATGTGGGTAAATTATCCACATTCTATGAAATATACTATACAAAGATAATTTAGCTAAACATGCTTTTTGTCTTTCACTGTGCTTTTTAAACAAACAGTTTAAAATCTATGATTTGGTGGAATATGTTATTTAAAAAGACCTTACTCGTTTAATGGAAAAATTCTTCATTGAAAGAGTGAAGCCCTAATTACATTCAATAAATGTATCTTTTCCTTCCTCTTGGTCTCTGCTTTCTACTCCCAAATGCAATGATGACTCAAAAAAGCTAATAGAGAATAGTAAGGGATGAATCTTCTGTGATTCACTTACCCCCCAAAATGGAAAGTTCTTATACCAGTTATTTGGAAGAGTTCTTCAGGTGCCTTCAACTGGAAGAATACGTTTTATAAAATTATTCTTTCCTTGTGCAAAAGGATTCTTCTGTGTTGGAGAGTGCAAAACCGTCAGCTTCTGTGAGAGCTTTGCTTCTGCCTGCCTCTGTTAGCCAGTTGCAAGGACCAGCACGCCAAACTGTAAGAGAGCAGGGGCCCTGAGGTGCCTGAACTAGCAATTCCATCATGCTGAGGGGCAAAAACCTGAACAATCACTGTGACTGAAATCTAGGTTTCTTTTGTCTCTCTTCAGGCAGTCCTGAGTATTTGTTTTTTATTCCTATGGTTGTTATTGTTGTTGGATGTTTCTATGTGATTTGTTGTTTTTCCAGAGGGGGAGAGTGCACATCAGGTTGCCTGCCAGGCAGAGCAGAATGCCATTAGGAAGAGAGCTACTGCTCTGTGTGAGTGAGCTGCCTCCATCACGGGGGATTTATCTCTGCGAGTGCCGATCATAATGGATTCCTTCACTAAATGACTTTGGATGTGCAGGGCTTTGGCAGAGGCCCTGCAAGTCCCACATTCTGTTATAAAACTGAATGCCAATGTAATGGATGCTAAGGAGAAGTGGGGATGTGAGGGCAGGGGGGTGGGAGAGAGTTATGTGTACAGTGGCATAGACAGCCACCCTGGACAGAGGGAGTAGAGGAATGTGAGGTTGATACTGAGTTTTCCCAACTGGCAAAAGGACCAAGCATGGACCCAACTAATTCAAAGAAACATCAGTCATAATTCTAAACAGGAGAAACAAACAATAGAGAAACACATGTTTTAATAAGCAGATGTAAAGTGCTCTAAAGAAAAATATAGCTGAGGCAGGAGGATTACTTGGGCCAGGAGTTTGAGACCAGCCTGGGCAGCAAAGCAAGACCCTCATCTCTACAAAAAAATTTAAACCACCAAAAAACAAATAAAAAACACAGAATCTGGGGATAAGAGAGTGAGACAGGGCAGATCAGTGTTATTTCATAAAACTTGGTCATAAAACCTCTCTTTCATAAATTGAAATGAGCCAAGGACTGATGAGGTGAGGGAGTAAGCCATGCATTTAACTGGAGAAAGAATTTCAAGAAGAAGAAACAGTAAATGCAAAGGCCTTGAGTCAGGAGTGCAATGGCTGCTGAGCTGTTCAAAGAACAGCAAGATACCCCATAGGTGTAAGCTAAAGAAAGTGCAATAGGGGAGAGCCTGATAGGCAGCAGGGGCCAGATCAGGTCGAGCCAGGGGCCAATGTAATAATTTGAAGTTTTATTCTCAGTGAGAGGAGTATCAGCAGAGAGTTTTGAACAGAGGACTAACTTGTTTGGACTTAAGTTTTAAGAGAAATTACTCTGCTGCTGTGTGGTGAACAGATTGCAGGAGAGCAAAAGTGGAAAAAGGAATACCAGTTTGGAGGTCATTGGAGAAGTCCATTAGAGAAATGAGGGTGAGTTGGAGCAGGGTTGTATTAACAGAAGTAGAGGAAAATGAGGAGACTTGAAATATGATTTGAAGGTAAAGCCAATAGGATTTGTTGATAAATTGGATGCAGAGTTTAAGAAAATGAGAGGCATGAGGATGACTCCAGATACTTTATCTGACCAACTGGGAGGATGGGATTGCCATTTATTGAGATAGGGAAAATTGTAAAAGGAAAGGTTTTAGGAGACAATTAAGAAGCATAGTTTAGACATTTTAAGTCCAGAAATGCCAATTTGATATTCAAACAGAGAACTTGAGTAGGCAATTGGGTATTTGAATATGGAATTCAAAATGCAGAGACCTTATCAATGGGATCTAGCAATAATAAAGAAGTTGGTCATGGAGCTTCAGTAGAATAGAGATGGTCATCAAAGCTATGAAACCAGATCAGATAACCTATGAAATGAGTGTAGGTTAGAAAAATTTCAAGGATTGAGACCCGATGCATTTAGAGAAAGGTAAGGATGGTCCATTAAATGAGACTGAAAAGAAGTGCCCAGTGTGGCAAGGAAAACAAAAAAAGAGCACTGACCCAGCAAACACAGGCAGTGTTTCAAGGAGGAAGACTGAAGACCTGTGCCAAATGCTGAGATAAAGAAGTACACATGAGATCTGGCCGTGTGAAGATCGCTGGTGAGCTTGACAAAGTCAGGTATTTTGGAGTGGTATAGATAAAAGTCAGAATCATGCAAAGAGAATAAGAAGAAAGTATGTGAAAGACAGTGAGAATAGACAACTCTTTTTGTTAGTTTTGCTGTAAAAAGAGAAGAGAAATAGAGTAGGAACTGAAGGAGAATGATAGATCAAAGCAAGTTTATTTTAAGATGGGAGCTTTTACAGCCTATTTTTGTAGTGACGGTAATGATACAAATTTTTTTAAAAATTTATGTTATAAGAGACGAAGTCATTGTAGGAGAGAAGTCCTCAAAAGGAATAGAACCTGTAGTTTAAGATTCAACAGACATAAAATCAACTCTGTCAAATGGTTATAAAAGTTTCTATACATTTATTCTCCATTTCTGTACTGTCTCATCACAGACTAGTAACAGTTTACTAGTCCATGACCAACAATGGTTCATGGTTGTACTTTAGTGCTGATCTAGTGCACGAGCGGAAGTGTTGATTTAAACAGGAGAAGAGACAATACATGCAAAGTTAAATATTGAGAGGGCAAGGCTGGGCACAGTGGCTTATGCCTATAAATCCCAATTCTTTGGGAGTTGGAGGTGGGGGTATTGCTTAAAGCGAGGAGTTTGAGACCAGCTTGACCAGAATATATGGAAGGCAGAGTATATGGGCTCAGAAAAGATAGAAATGGTAGACTTCTAGAAGCATGTGAAGGTTGTCTTCATTTGGCTTTTATTTCCTTAGTGAAGATAAAGTGGAAGTGAAGATGAGGGATGGGGTGTTGGGGATTCAGAAGAGAGAAGATGTAAAGTAGTCTAGAAAAGTGAGAGTGTAAATTGACTAAGAAAATATAGAGGGATTTCCAAGTAGTGCTAAGTGAACGGAATAGGAGAAAGGTTGTATTTAACCAGAGTCAGAGAGAATATGACAGAGGGAAAGAAGGCAAGGAAGGAGAAAGTGTTTTTTGATAACATCTCCCAGATAAATTCATAATCGTACAATCCTGTTGTCAGCCCTCTTGTAAAAGCACTCACTGTTAACTAGTTTTCCTCTGCCAATATATTCTGCATGTTACAACCACATTAGTCTTGCTAGACCTCTACATTTATGGTACCATTCAGTTAGCCCAAGAATTCTCAATGCTTTCTTTTTGTTCCAGATACAAGCTCTGCCTGCTGTTCAGGAACTCAAACTTTCACTTTCTTGAGCATGCACTAGGTCATTTCTTCTAGTCATTGCTCATTGTTAATTTTTTTAACCTCATACTTGTACACATCCACACTCATCCTTCCACACATGCATGCATGCATATATATATATATATATATATATATATATATACACCCTACAGGAAAGTTTTCATGCTTCTAAATGTCATCCATATCTTGTACTTCCTTCAAGATTGTTAAAGTCATATTTTAATTTTATGAACTTTTATTGAATATCTATTATGCACTAGTCACTGTGCAAAAGGAATAAAAATACCATGATTTTTCTTGTTGTCTTTTTGATCCAGACAATCATTGTTCTCTCCCTTATCTAAATTATTATGCTATTCATAGTTTTTAACACGCATCTATGTATTTTGACTATTTATGCCTTAGGTATTCTCTAGCCATTTTATTTATTTAAATCCTGTCATCCCTTTTATATGTAAGTTTCTACAAGGTGGGGACAGTTTCGTATTTCTTTCATAGTACTAGCATGATGATAGATACATAATACTCATTTAATAAATACTTGGTGACTCTATAACCTTATTAGGACTTGAGAACTGCATGTCTTTGGAATAGTAGGGCTCACAAAATATCCTTATATTTATGCCGTTTAGAACACATTTACTATATAAACTTGGGTGTGTTTGGCTTCTATCAACAAAAACTCAGCCAACAATGAATTAAACAAATAGAGTTTCTTTTTATTATAAAAGTCCATAATTAGGCAGTACTCATAATTGGTTCAGCCACTCAAGAACACAGACTCTACTACCATTTTGTCCTTAGGCTTCTGGTAGCAAGACTCATGCAAAGGAAGAATGCAGGACTGAGAATACTTGCAAAAGTTAGATTTCTCCTTGTTGCTGAATAAAAAGATGTTTCTCACAAATTTCCCTATTCCCCCCTATATATTACTAACAAGTACTTAGTTACATGGCCACCCATAGCTGCAAGTGAGACTAGAAAAGTGACTAGATTTGTTCAGCCCTCATTAAAGATGTGGCAAAGGCAGAAGGAATTATGAAGAACAGCTATATTGATCAAACATTTGTTTGTTTGCAATATTTGTTTAGCCTGTTTCTTCTAAACTCATTCTTTGCATAGATCTCTAAGTCTAAAACATCACACTATTCTATTTCCAATATCTACAACTTCTTTTCTTATGTTTTACTAGCTTGTCTTTGCATGTTTTTCAGCAGAATTCTAGTTCTTTCTTGGATCCACTAACATAATTGGAAATTATACTTTTCATGCTTGATTATACAATTTTAGGCACTAAGTATCATTAGAATTGCTTAAAGACTGGGTACGAATCCATTGACCACTTTAGTCCCACGAACTTTCAGTCCACACCATTATATTCAAAAGATATTAGGTTCTCCTCAGATATCCAGTTCTCTCTAATGTTTTAATAGTCTTTTGAAGAAAAAAAAATGAGAGCAAGTGGGTATCATCGGGAAACACTAGATTATAGACGGATATGTAGGCTTCTTAACTTTAATATTTTTCAGCTATTTTTATGTGCTAACATTTAATCACCTCTTCAAAAGGAGTATATAATATCCACTGTTTTCCACTATTTAACTGCATGATTTACTTTTTCAGAGAGCATTTTGTAGAACCATTGTTTAAAGGAAAAATCCTTGCAGAATGCTGCTCTCGATATTTCTACACACTTGGATGTCACATGAGGACTCAGGACTTTATTTTAAATGGCACAGAACACAATTATACTACCTAGCTTAAACCTCATGGTCTCACTGGTTTCAAAAGCACTATATTCTTCCACGTTCAACTTCTGAGTAATTATCTATTTCCCAGTTGATCCATGCACATGGGTTTTAGTTCTAGCCCAGGGTACAGGTGCACTGTGTTCCGATCCTACCCCTGCCTCTTCTCCCAAATCAGTATTAAAAATTAACGTAAAAATCATGGTCGCCTGAGATTTTCTATTCCACCGATTCTTAGACCCTATTCTTTATATAGTTGACTTGGAGGGTACGGTTACTAAAGTATCATACAACTCTCTGAAAATTCACACTGTTGCCTATTGAAATAGTAGAATCTTAGAAGGGGTTTCAGTCACTTGGTTTCACACTCAGCCAAAACAATACCTGAAGCATACAAGGAAGTCAGTCATGTGGTCCAAGGGTATCCAGACATGCTATAAGTAGAAGAGCCCAAATTTTCCAATGTCATCAAGAAGGGGGACTGCGTTAAAAATAATAATAACTAGGCTATTCTTTGTGTATAATAAAGTCTTTGTTAGAGCATCCTCAAATGTCTTAATGGTGCCATTTTATTTTAGCCCTTTCAAAAGACATTAATTTAAACCATATATCAATGTGCTCACTAATGTAATTATTAACCTTTCTTTTTCATTTTCACTTCAAGGCCTACTGATATAGTTCTAAAAAATGACATATAGCTCTAAGGCCAAAGGGGATTTACAATTGGTTTTTATAACATCATAGATGTAATATTTTGAAAAGACTTTACAAAAGTAATATAAATGTGAAATTGATTTGCTGGTTTTAAAGGAGCTTTCTAAAACAATGCATCTTTTGTTCTTTCCCCCAATGTTTCTAGCCAAGTAAAGACAGTGTTTTTAGAAATGGAGAAATAAACTAAGTTTCTTCATTTGGAGGACTATAAATGACTCCCCCAAAGTCAAAGAAAGAGTAGGTTCATGATCAGGATTTCAGCTCTGATTTTCTAGATGAAGCTGAGTTTCCCTTTCTTTCTTGTTAAAGTTTATTTCCAGGCCAAGCCTGTGTTCAGGTTAGTTTCAATCAGTGTTCAGCAGAGATGGAAATCAGCTGGCTACAATCCTGCACATGCTTTCCTAGCCTAGAGGATGGAGAGTCAAAAGCGGGACTCTATGTACACTGTACCTAAAATCCAAATCCATCCTACCCTTCCCTACAGAGAGCCCCAAAATGGCCTAGTCAGATGCCAATCAAATGCTTCTTGTTGGGGTTTGGATAATCTGGAAACTGATTTAAAACAGAGGATTGCATTATGGAAAGATGGCAGCTGTGGTGGCAGCATAGTTTTTCCACCTTCCAAGATCCTCACATTAAAACAGATGGCAAAACCAAAACCAATGGACATTTGCAACAAAACTAAATGACAAAATATTCCCATTAACCTCAAAATAAAAGTGGATGAGGACAAACCACCAACAGTCACACAATGTATGTGTTACTGGCATCTGCAGAGGAGAAAGCAGAGAAAGCAATGGGGTATCTTATGGGGACCTCAGATTAGGATAACCCCCAAATACCAAACAAAGATTCACTGGAAACTGCAGTGAGCCAAATCAACACAGAATATAAAACTGTGAAGAATTTTGCCCAGTCCCATAGAGGGTGAAACTAACAAGCCTACAATTAAGCATGAGTCTTTTGCACTTTGGACTCTATGCACTCTCAAAAATAACCCATTAGGGCTTCCATCAAAGACAAGTCCCCATACTGAGAAGAAACTTCTGAGAGAAATAAAAACGAGCAGCACAGAGACACCTGAAATGAAGAAATGTGAAGGTTTGGATAAAAGTCAGGGAGAACAACAAAACCAAGAAATCTCAGAAAGCTATCTGCACCAAGCCTTTTTCTGTGATTTCAGGGAAACTAAATATTCCTAACTATAAGAAAGGGGAAAGTACCAAGTTCTATATTTACAGAAAGTCATTATAAGATAATATGACGCAAATTAACGTGTATGTTTGAAGGATCCTTGAGGTGTCACCTTTCTGGCTGGATACCTCTGTGGGTGGTGGTGTGTTTGCCCAAGTTTTGTTTGGGCCTGCTGGGCTTGTTCTGCCCACTTGGCCTGGCAGGCTGCATTCGGCTCATGATACCAGTCTGGATCCCATGCCTGCCAAGGGTGAGCCAGGCAGGGAGCAGTGAGGGGTAGTGTGAGTGAGTGAGCATGGTGTCTGACCACTGTTCACAGTCAGGCACACTGGCAGCTGCAGCAGGGCATGCAGCTCTAGGTGCCAGCATGGGTGCCAGCTCTCTGTGAGGCTGTGGCTAGACCAGGTACACCACAAGCAGCTTCCACAGCTGCCACCAGGGAATGTGGTGACGCCCAGAAGCTTGGAGACTCCAGGAACTGCAGGGCCCCAAAGAGAGAGTCACAACCCTGGCTCAGGGAGCTCCCAGGTCTGGCTCACCAAAGGGCCACAGCTCTTCTCTCCTCTTCACCTGCAATGTGGCAACCAAGGGGCATGTTTCAGCTGTTTTGTGTCACAGCTCTTTCAGCCCTGCCATTCTTTAGGTCCTGAGTTCTTGTCCTGCATACAGGAAGAATGAGGTACACAGACAAGCAGAGGGTGAGCAAGGCAAAGAGGAGATTTACTGAGTGTCAGAATAGCTCAGAGGAAGCCTTGGAGTGGGTACCTTTTCTCTGCAGACAGGTTGTCCCATTGTCTCTGCAGCTCTCATCAGAGAGGAGGCCCTGGAGTGGGTAGCTCCTCTCTGCAGCTGGTCATCCAGATATCTGCTTAGTTCTGGCTGAGCGCAGGGCTTTTATGGGCCTCAGAGGAGAGAAAGTATGTGCCAATTGGTCCATGGGTAGCCATGGGTGGCCCGGAAAAGGCACCACAAGTTCCTACTCCTGTCTGCAGGACTGGCAGCCTGGCCCCCAGCCTTCAGGCCCTCCATGGCCTGAAGGTGGGGCCTCATTGCCCTTTTCCAGCCAGGACCCTGTCTACCTCCTGCTGCCATTCATGGCCCCCAGGCTATAGGTGCCAAGGGGTGCCTGCAGGCCAGCACCAAGCTACCCTCAGTTCCTCCATCAGCTTCCCTCCTATGCTCATCAGCACCCAAAGTCCAGAAGGGGCCAAGGCAGCAGGGGGCTGTCCTGTCAGCACTCCTTGACCATGTGCACACCCAGCTGGGCTGTGACAGCACCTGGGCTCAGCCCCGACTTTGCTCCAAGATCAAAGTAGGTGCTGACAGCAGGGAGAAGGCAGACAGCGGGAGCAGGCATTTCTGAGCCTGTGAGGGCAAGGGGGGCCTTCCCAGCCCCCACAAAGTGCAACGATGCTTGGGTCTGCAACCACAGTTTGGGTAGCTGCCACTGCTCCCAGGATCAGGGGTCCTGCTCTGTGGAGCAAGAGACCCGGGTCTGCAGCCACAACTGGGAAGGCTGCAGCTATGTCCAGGACAGCCAGGCATCTGTCTGCTCCCAGAATCCCCAAGAGCACAGGGAGGCCTGTAGCTGACCCCTGGGAGCTCCTGCCCCACCAACTTGGAAGGGACAGGGCTCCCACTTTTCCCTGGCTCCCACTGGCTCTGTGGCATGTGCAGCCCTGGCCACACCTTTCCACTGCAGCTGGCGTAATGGCAGTAGCCGCTCCAGATGGGCCACTACTGCTATCATATGCATTACCTCACATATGTTAATTTGCTTCATATTGTCTTATAGTGACTCTCATGTTGTACATGATTACATATAGACAAATTTATCTGTCTATTTAACAAGTAAGATTAAACTAAAATTTTAACAGAGAATATGAAGCAGAATAACATCCTTCAGGCAATAAAATTATGCCACAAAAATATGCTCAAATATAGATTAAAATGGCAGCATACATTCCAAAATTAGTTAAAATGTATTAATAAAATGATACAATATATGAAATAAATTAGAAAAACTCAGAAATTAGGTGACAGAACTCAAGAAGAAATTAGAAATTTTAAAAAGCTTTTGAAATAAAGATCAAATACCAAAATGAATGTACACAGAAATAGTGGCTTCAGAGAAATACGCAGTAAAAAGAAATTTCAGAATCAAAAAGAAATGAAAGAAAATGGTTCTGAAAGTGGCACATTTTGAATATAGGCAAAGAGAATCCTCTTACAGATAATAAGTGACCTAAAGAAGAAAACCAAAGCAAAGGAACTAAATACTAAACTAAAAGCAACAATTAAAAAATCTCTTGCAAATTAAAATATTTTTAAATTTTTGAAACTACACTTTAAAACTTCATACTGTATACCCCAAAATATTGAAACAAAATGACCTACACCAAGATATATCTAGAAAACATGCTTCAGACAACCAAAATGACTAGAGAAAGATCAACAAAAAGACTGGTGGTGAGCATTAAATATGAAGCTAGTGGTGTAAATAAGATTGAGAATTTAAGAGTATTTAATGTAATGGCTATGTGCTCTGTCAATGTAGTAATAGTACAACTGGAACACATAGGGGAAAAATAGAGAGGGCATATGCAAAAGAACACAACAGATTTCAAAGATTTAATAAAAATAAAGAAAATATTTCATTAACAACTTTACATTGATTACATGTTGAAATGATAGTATTTTGTGAGGTGTTGGGTTAATGAAATATGTATATAATATACTAGAATTAATTTTACAAGTTTATTTAAACTTTTCTGACATGGCTACAAAAGTATTTACAGGCCGGGCATGGTGGCTCATGTCTGTAATCCCAGCACTTAGGGAGGCCAAAGCAGCCAGGAGTTTGAGACCAGCCTGGTCAACACAGTGAAACCCTGTCTCTAACAAAAAATATAAAAATTAGCCGACTGTGGCGGCATGCACCTGTGGTCCCAGCTACTCAGGAGGCTGAGGCATAAGAATTGCTTGAACCCAGGAGGTGGAAGTTGCAGTGAGCCAAGATGGCACCACTGCACTCAAGCCTAGGTGATGGAGTGAGACCTCGTGTCAAAAAATATATATATATATATATTTTTATATATTTATATTTATATATATTTATGTTTATATATATTTATATTTATATATATTTATATTTATATATATTTATATATATTTATATTTATATATATTTATATTTATATATATTTATATTTATATATATGGTTCACTTTAATTGAGTTAATATATTACCATTTTAGAACCCTCAAAGACTTAATGGATCTAATCACTGAGCATCAATAGCTGCTAACATAAAGACAGAGTGAATTTTATGTTTTCTACCTGTCTCTGATGAAAGAACCCAGCACCATTTATTGTGTTGCCAAAGGGGTGCAACCAGTGTCTGATCAAATCTCTAGATCCAGAAGCCCATCTGCAGGATAAAGGAACACACTGAACTGAACTGTAGGTGAAATAATACCCAAAGTTATAACTGCAACATTGAGGGCTACAAGGAACATTTCCTACCCCTCAATTCACTTTTTTCATACAGGAGAAATTACTGTAGTTCTTAAAGTACGCGAAATAAATAGTATAAGAAAGTATAACTAAAACCTTAATGTAAGAGAAAAGAATTAAATTGTAAAAATATCTCATAATTCCAAAATAAGGCAAGAAAAAGGGAACAGAGAAACAAGGAATACCTGGGGCAAATAAAAAGCAAATCGAAAGATAATTTTAAAAACCCAACTGAAGTAGGAGGCAGGACTCAACTCCAGAGGTGGGGCTCAGACACCAGACCAACTTGAGGACTAGTTACATTAAGGGCCCTGGTGGAAGCAGCTTTCAATCAGACCCAACCGCCAGCGAGCCATGTCAATTTTCTATCGCCATGGCAACACCTGGGAGTTACCGCCCCTTTCCATGGCAATGACCCAAAGTTACTACCCCTTCCCTGGAAATTTCTGCATAAAATACCTTTTAATCTGCATGCCATTAAAAGTGAGTATAAATATGACTGCAAAACTGCCCTAAGCTGCTACTGTCTGACTACAGGGTAGCCCTGCTCTGCAGGAGCAGCCATGGAGCTGTAACAACGTCTCTTCAATAAAGCTGCTTTCTTCCACCTCTAACTTGCCCATGAATTCTTTCCTGGGCAAAGCCAAGAACCATCACAGGTAAACTCCACTTTGAGGCTTGTCTGCCCTGCATCACAGCTATATCACTAATAACACTGAATATAAATGAATTAAACAATCCAAATAAAACATTAATATTGTTTTTTGGTAAAAAGACAATTAAATGCAGTTTACAAGAGATAGTCATTTAAGGACTCACTTAGGATAAAAAGCTACAGCACATAAATACTAACCAAAAGAACACCAGCATTACTGATAGCAATATAGAATACTGATATTAATATCAAAGAAGAGTTTGAAAAAGAAATATATAGCACACAAATACTAATAAAAATACTGGTATTACTGATAGTAATACAGAATATTGATATTAATATCAGTAAAGAAGAGTTTAAAAAATTACTGAGACATATATGCCCACCAAAGACATGTACAAAAATATTTAGAGCAATTCATTTCATAATAGCATAAATTAAAAACAATGCAAGTATTCATCAACAATGGAAAAAGTTGTTATAATGTATGCTCTTTTCACTCCCTCTTCCAATCACCACCACCCCCAGTGTCATCATTATCTTGATCTCTGAAACTATAGATCAGTTTTCCCTGTCTTTGGAATTTCTATAAATGAAACCATACGGCATGTAGTATTTTGGGTCTTCCTTTTTTCACTCTACATTTTGGGAGATTCTTTGACATTATTGTATATAATTATAGTTCATTATCATTTCTGTATATCACTTAATTATATGACTATTCCACATTTATGTTCCATGCCACTGTTAGTTGCCTCAGTTTCCTCATATGTAAAATACTGATAATACCACCAACTTATGAAGTTAAATGAACTAATATTTGTGAAGCAATTCTTACACTACTTGTCATATAGCAAGCTCTACGTAAACATTTGACTAAAATATATGGTATATGTGTCATTTGGACTTACATATTTTCTTCATCAATGAACCTGCATGTTGTGCACATGTACCCTAAAACTTAAAGTATAATAATAATAAAAAAGTAAATAAATAAATTAAATTAACTAAAAGCAAAAAAGTAAAAAAAAAGAAAGAAAAAGGACAAATCCTTTTTAAATATTTCTTTAAGTTCCCATTAATCCTATAGTGTTATGTATCTTATTCACAAATTAATTCACTTAAAAACATAAAACACAATGTATTTCAGACTCTATACTATCTCTCAGGGAATCTGGGACACCATGTGGACAAGTATTTACAATATAATAATTGCTATGTTATACAAACTAGATTAATCCATGGTTTACCTTGGTCTTTAGACCATTTTATTTTAATTTTCTCTCTTAGTGCCAAGGATAACTTATAATGAGAATTTAATAACTCCAAAAAAGTATGTTTTTATTGGCCATGAGGATGCAACAGGAAGTGAGGAAACCATTGAAAGCATCCTTGATAGATATGAAAATGTTTTGTTCCTCTTTATGGATTATGACAGGCTGCTAGGGACCCCCTTTGTGATGGACATGCGATAGATAAACAGAAATGCTTCCCTCTTGAAAGATGTCTGTACAATCTAATACAATTAATCTTGCTGGAGTGAGTCAGCTCTAATGGTGCTGCCTGGCATAGGCCATTCATCAAAGCTCACCAATCCATCACACAGAACCAGCTACACTGGGTGGCAGGCCTGCCACTCCTGCCGCATGCCTAGATTCCTGGAAATCTATGTGAGGCAGAGCATGCCCTGTGAAGTTATTTATGTTTGTCTTAAAAAAGGGAATCTGAAGCTATTCTTATTCAATGCTACTGATTCTAATGAAGATGTCAACGAAAAACTACCTTCCCTCCTGACAGAAAGCTCATCTATTTTGACAAATAAAAGTCTGGCAATGTGTCCTCCTCTCAAACTCAAAAGTCTAGGCATGACAGATCATCCTTGTCAGCATAAGCACATTTTCTAATATCACTCATTTAAAAAAATAATAAAACTTTCACTAGAGATGACAGCCTCCTACAACTACTGCCCATTTTCTGATCTCTATTTTTAAAAACATTTCTTTACTTTTCATTTCTTCTTGAATATTCTGTAGTAGGACTTCTAATTCTTTGTTGAAATCATTCATGTTGGCTCACTAAGGACACCCTTCTTGCCATGCTCAATAACTAAACTTTAGTTCTCTCTCTCTCTCATCACTTCTTTCACTTCTCTTCTCTTCAACTGGTTCTCCTCTGATTTCTAAATCTTCTTTGCTGGTTTCTGTCTTTTTAGTGGTTGGATGTTGGTATGCTCCAGAACTCAGCCCTCAGCCTCTTCTCTTCTCTATACTTACTCCTTCGGTCATCTAATCTTGTCCAATGGCTTTAAATACTAGTATTGTGCAACAGATTCCACAATTTGATAACTGTAGCCTGGACCTCTCCCAAACTCCACATTTTTATATTCAACTGCCTATTTGATGACTCTATTTGAATATCTAAGAGGCATCTAAGTGTAACACATTCAAACTAGAACTCTTGGTTTCCCCCCAAAACATGATTATCTCCTAGTCTTTACCGTCTTGGCAAATGTTACATATCCTGACACAAATGTCGAAAACCTTATAGTCACATTTCAACCTTCTCTTATCCTCACTGCACTTCCTATAAAATCAACCAAAAGTCTTGTTGACTTAAACTTCAAAATATATTCCATGTTTGGCTACTTCTCACCACTTCTACTACTACTTCCCTGATCCCAGCCATTATCACCTCTCACTTTGACAATTCAAGAGACCCCTAACTGGTCTCCCTGCATTCTCTCTTGCCTTTCTTCAGTGTATTCTTTATTGATATACACTTTTTGAAAGTATATATCATGACTTTTCCTTGCTTAAACATTTTAATGGTTCCTTGTTGCATGAGAATCAGTTTCAGACTCTTCACTGTGGCCCTCAAGGACCTGTGTGATATGTGCATATCTCTTTAACATCATCTCTTTCCACTTCTCTCACTCCTCTTCAGTGCCACTGGCCTCCTTGCTAATCCTGAAATTTTTCTGCCCTCCAACTTTGTTCTCACTGAATTTTCTTTGGACATACTTCCCTCAGAGCTGCAACATGAATTTCTTCTGACTTTAATTATCTGATCAAATTTCACTTTTTACAGAAGACTTCCCTAATCACATTCCTTTCTCCTATCATTCTCTATGCCATTACCATGTTTTTTTTCTTGAAAGCATTTACCTGCCATTTATATTATATTTTTATATTTATTTTATTGTTTATTATCTATCTATCCCAATAAAATGTATGTCCCATGAGAATGGGAGCTCAACCTCTTTTATTCACCTTTATTTCCCCAGTTTTTAGAAGACTGCCTGGTGCATTTTAGGTGCTCAATAAATAATGTTGAATGAGTGGGGTTTAAAAAAATAGATTTAGGGGTACAAATGCAGTTTTGTTACATGGATATATTGCTTGGTGCTGAAGTCTGGGCTTTTAGGGTACCCATCACTGTAGTAGTATCCATCGTACCCAGTAGGTAATTTTTCATCACTCATTCCCCCTCCCCATCCCATCTTTTAGAGTCTCTAATGTCTATCATTGCACTCTCTCAGTTCATGCAACCCATTGTTTAGCTTCCAGTTATAAGTGAGAATATGCAATATTTGACTTTATGAGTTATTTCACTTAGAATAATGGTCCCAAGTTCCATCTAAGTTTTTGCAAATCACATTTCATTCTTCTTTATGGCTGAGTAGTATTCCATGGTGAATATATACCACATTTTCTTCATCCAATCATCTGTTGATGGACATTTCAGTTGATTCCATGACTTTGCTATTGTGAATAGTGCAGTAAACATACGAGTGCAGATGTTTTTTTGAATGAGTGGATTTTTAAAATGAAAGCATAGGGATAAATATGCTAATAAGGTTTCTCTTTTTTTGAAAGAGGCATAATCAGCTTTATTCATATGGATCTGGTAGTTAAGGGAAAATAAAATATAAAGCATACTACATAAATTATTATAAGTGGGAAGACAAGTATATGCAGCACAATTGGCCAGGTCATTTATTATTATTTTTTTTTAGAAGAAGCTAACAAAAGATTTTTTTTTTTTAATTCACTTTTATTTTAGGTTCAGGGGTACATGGCGGGTTTGTTGTGCAGGAAAATTGCCTGTTATGGGAGTTTGTTATACAGATTGTTTCATCACCCAGGTAATCAGCACAGTTCCCAATAGGAAGTTTTGTAATCTTCTTCCTCCTCTCAACCTCCACTCTCAAGTAGGCCCCAGTGTCTGTTGTTCCCTTCTTTGTGTCCATATGTACTCAATGCTTAGCTCCCACTTATAAGTGAGAACATGAGATATTTGGTTTTCTGTTCCTGTGTTAGTTTGCTTGGGCTAATAGCCCCAGTTCCATCCCTGTTGCTGCAAAGGACATGATCTCATTCATTTTTATGTCTGTGTAGTATTCCGTGGTGTATATATACAACATTTTCTTCATACGATCTACCATTGATGGGCATCTATGTTGATTCCATGTGTTTCCTATTGTTAATAGTGCTGCAGTGAACATAAGGGTGCATGCGTCTTTTTGGTAAAATGATTCATTTTCCTTTGGGAATATACCCAATAATGGAATTTCTGAGTCAAATGGTAACTCTGTTTTCAGTTCTTTGAGAACTCGCCAAACTGCTTTCCACAATGGCTGAGCCATTAATAATTTACGTTTCCACCAGCAGTGTAAGTTTCTTTTTCTCTGCAAACTCACTTGCATCTGCTATTTTTTTGACTTTTTAATTATAGCCATTCTGACTAGTGTGAGATGGTATGTCATTGGGGTTTGATTTGCATTTCTCTAATGATTAGTGATGTTGAATATTTTTTCATTGCTTGTAGGGCCCATGTATGTCTTCTTTTGAAAACTCTCTTTTCAAGTCCTTTGCCCACTTTTTAATGGTGTTTTTTTCCTGTAATTTTGTTTAAGTTCCTTATAAACGCTGAATATTAGACCTTTGTCAGATGCATAGTTTGCAAATATTTTCTCCCATTCTTTAGGTTGCCTATTTGTTGATAGTTTCTTTGGCTGTGCAGAAACTCTTTACTTTAATCAGGTCCCACATATCAATTTTTGTTTTTGTTGTAATTGCTTTTGGCGTCTTCATCATGAAATCTTTGCCGGGTCCTATGTCCAGAATGGTATATCCTAGGTTACCTTCCAGAGTTTTTATACTTTTAGGATTTACATTTGGGTCTCAATACATCTTGAGTTGATTTTTGCATATGGTATAAAGAAGGGGTCTAGTTTCAGTCTCCGAGTTCCTGTGGAACTCAGTCATCTCAGGCGGTCTCCAGTCTGCTGCCGCTGGCCAGCTGGAATTCCAGCCAATGGGTCTTAACTTATGAGGTGCCATGGGAGCGGGGCCCGCTGAACGTGGCCTCTCGGCTCCCTGGCTTCAGCCCTCTTCCTATGGGAATGGACAGATCTCCTGCCTCACTAGAATTCCTGGGGCCGGAGTTTGCAAAAACTCCTGCATCTCCGTGCATGCCCAAGTGGCCGCTGAGAATCTACACAGCTCTCTGCCTCAGACCCAAGGCCCTGGTGGCATGGCCTCATAGGGGGTGGATTGCAAAGATCTGTGGCAGAAATGTGGTTTCCTGTGCGGGGTCACACAATCACTCATCAACTCCCTTGGCTGGGGATGACAGCTCCCTTTGCTCTGTGCTGCTCCTGGGTGGGCCATAGCCACACCCTACTTTTCCTCACTCTCTATGAGTCATGCTGACCACCTAGTCAGTCCCAATGCAAGAACCTGGATGCCTAGGTTGAAGGTGTAGAATTCATTCACCATTTTGTCCTCTGTGAGAGCTGCAGACTGTAGCTGCTTCTAATTGGCCATCTTGGCCCACCCAGTATTTTTCTTTCAACTTTGAAGAATCTGATGACTGTGTGTCTTGGAGAAGGTATTCTTGTGTAGTATTTTGCAAGGGTTCTCTGTGTTTTCTGAATTTGAATGTTGGTCTTTCCAGCAAGGTTTGGGGAATTTTCATGGCGATATCCTGAAATATGTTTTCCAAGTTGTTTGCTTTCTCTTTCTTTCAGGGACACCAATAGGCCTTTAATTTGGCATTTTTACATAATCCCTTATTTCTTAGAGGTTTTGTTTATTCTTCCTTACTGCTTTTTCTTTATATTTGTCTGACTGTGTTATTTCAGAGAGCCGGTGTTTGAGCCCTGAGATTCTTTCCTTAGCTGGTCAATTCTGCTGTTAATGCTAGCAATTGTATTCTGAAATTCTCAAAGTGAGTTTTTTAAATCTATCAGATGAGTTTGGTTCTTTCTTAAAATGGTCATTTGTTCATCAGCTCACGTATTGTTTTATCCTAATCCTTAGATTCCTTGGATTAGGTTTCAACTTTCTCATGAATGTCAATAATCTTCATTCCTATCCATATTCTGAATTCAATATCTGTCATTTCAGACATTTCAGCTTGGCTAAGAACCATAGCTGGGGAAGTAGTGTGGTCATTTGCAGGTAAGAAGACACTCTGGCTTTTTGAGTGGCCAGAGTTCTTGTACTGGTTCTTCTCATCCTTATGAGGTGGGTTCAGTTGACTGGTTCCTTTCTGGAAGATTTTAGGGGCCCAGGGCTCCACTCAGGACTCTGGGGCCATGTGCTGTAACTCTTGGGAGCTGGCATTGGGCTCCCTGCTTTGTTCTCTGGCCCCTCACAGTTAGGAACCTGCTGCACTGGGGGGGCTCAAGTGCTCCCAGACTGCTCATCACAACATTCCAATGGGTGGTGCCAGCCAAAGTGCTTTTTAGGCAGTGGTAGTGGGATCTGTAATCACTTGCATGTGTCAGTGCAGTGGCAGCATGGCGGAGTGCAAGCTTGTGGGTTAAGGCAGGGAGCTGGTGGGTACAGTGCAGTGCCAGTCTCCTGCGGGTGTTCACAGCAGCAGTGGTGGCAGCATGGCCACTGTTCTCCATGTGCAGGTTTATGCAGGCAGCAGTATTGGCACGGGGTGGGGACCTGGTAGGTGTGGGGTTGCTGCCCTCTGTGCGCATGTTCATGCTGGTGGCAATGGTGGCACAGGGTGGGGAGTGGGGCCATTGTTCTCCAGGCACAGGTTTGTGCCAGTGGTATCAAGGCAGGGGTAGAGCACTGTTGAAAGTGGTGCTAGAGATCTCCACATTTGCAATTGTGCCAGTGGCAGTTGTGGCACAGAATGGCAGGCAGGGCTGCTGGTCTTATGTGCATCCATGTTGTCAATGGTGGCACAGCAGGGGGCAGAGTGTGCTCACACTGGCAGCCATGGCATGGTGGGGTGTATACACAAATACCTGCCAGTGGTAGGGGAAGAGAAGGAAGGTCCACCTGATCCCACATGACCCATCAAACGATTGTGGGGGTTGGTTATGGGTGTGTGTGTACTGACAAAGCAGTACGGGGGAGGTTGCAGTTGGGGGAAGGTGCAGGCGGGCTGGTGAATGTCAGTGGGGAGGCTGTTCTGCTGGAACTCTCTGACAATTAGGCCCGGTCTACCTGTGCATGAGCTATGATGTGGGCCCCAGGGAGGCACCACAGCTTGGCATCTGAGGCTGCACTGCAAGCAGGTGTGGTCAGGCCAGGGCCCTAGGAGAGGCCAGTAGACAGGGAAGTGCTCAGGTCAGACTGGCCTCATCTCATAGGCAAGATTGCCCTGCCCTGTTCAGGTCCAATAGTTCCCCTAAGGCTAAAGTCTCCTAGGGGAGCAAGGCAAGCCTTGGGAGATGGGCATCCCTGGCTGTGCTCCACTACAGACACTCCCGCACCAAATCCTCTGGGATCTGTGCCAGCTGGAGTTCTGCCCCTACCACCTCTCTAAGCTGCTCTCTCCACCAGTTCAAGTGTCCGTGGGGGTCATGGGGTCTTCTGCCGCCAAGATTCCTGAGACCAGTGGTGAGAGCAGGTTGCTCCCCACCTGCTTAACTCACCCCTTCCCCAGGACTTGCTTGGGGCCAGGAATGAGTCTCAGTGCATGGTAGTCCTGGGCAGGGTTCCCAGCTTTCTCCCCCTTCAACCCAGTATCTCTGTCCTCCCTCTGTCTGCTCTCAATGCCTTCCCTCTGAAGATCTGCTTAGAGTGCGCCAGTCTTACTGATGTTCTGGTCACTTGGTGGCAGATGTTCCTCCTGGCTGTATTTAGTTGGCTATGTTGCCTCCAAGCCTAAGGTCTCTTCTTATTCTTAGTTGTTGTGGTTCTGAATCATTAAGTATTGTCTCTATAAAAACTGTTATTGTGTCTCAACTTCCTATGAAGTAGATGTTTGGAAGAATACAGGCAAATGGCAAAGGAATTTTGTGACGAATAGATTGTGAGGAAGCCAATACAGGGAAAACTGAAATGCAGGGGAGATATGAAATTCTCAGAAATGTAGTGAAGAAGGTAATAAAAAAAAATCTGGAAAAAATAAGCTTCAATGTGGATAATCAAATGTTTATAATATAGATTTACTAATCATCTTTCTCGTATATGGCTTCCTAAGCCAGATAAATACACCACTCTCCCCTGGACCTATAAAGTCAAGCTATCAAAATACACAATGATAGTTTCAACAATTATTCCAAATCCCTCCAGCCATGCCATCTGTTTTTCACTGTTTTCTAAGCCATATCCACCTCTGAACTCCTGGCTTTAGAACCCTAGCCACAAGTCTTACTTCTGCACCACTACCATTGACGTTTGACCTCACTCACATTCCTGACTTGATTACAACTCCAGCTCCCTCCAGCCCTTGACCCTTCAGTGAGACTCTTCTTGCTCTACCATTTGCCTCAAGAAACCAAAACTGGGGCCCAAAGAGCCACTAGCTCCCTGGACTAGCTCTGATTCCCTTGAGAGAGGGTGATTCTGATTCGAAAAACCAAACTTTTATATAAAAGGAATTTGAATTCTAAGTGAATCTCTGTAATAAATTTAGAAAGTAATGATCAGTGGATTTAGTTCCACTCCAGGCCTCTCTGCATTCTTTACATAATATATTAATTAATTAAATGAAAGAATGCATTTTAAGTGCTTAGCTCACTATTTAGCACTTACTGTGATTATTAGTATATTATTGTAAACTGCCTTAGGAACAGAAGTAATCAGGTTCAACTGATGGATTTAATCGCATTTTCAAAGTGTGTTAAATAAGTCTGTTTTAAAATTTTAATTGCTAGTTACTTTTCACAAAGTTGATCCTTTCTTTTTCCTGAAGATACCACTAAATTTTTCTTTTTACATATCCATTTAGCTTAAATACTTAATTGCATTTTAAAGGATTCTTTAAATTAATATTTGGAGTATTTCTAAGTTTTAAAACTGCTCACATTCTTATTTTCTTTTCTTTCTTTTTTTTTTTTTTTTTTAGTATTTATTGATCATTCTTGGGTGTTTCTCGGAGAGGGGGATTTGGCAGGGTCATAGGACAATAGTGGAGAGAAAGTCAGCAGATAAACATGTGAACAAAGGTCTCTGGTTTTCCTAGGCAGAGGACCCTGCAGCCTTCCGCAGTGTTTGTGTCCCTGGTACTTGAGATTAGGGAGTGGTGATGACTCTTAACCAGCATGCTGCCTTCAAGCATCTGTTTAACAAAGCACATCTTGTACTGCCCTTAATCCATTTAACCCTGAGTTGACACAGCACAGTTGCAGAGAGCACGGGGTTGGGGGTAGGGTTACAGATTAACAGCATCCCAAGGCAGAAGAATTTTTCTTAGTACAGAACAAAATGGAGTCTCCTATGTCTACTTCTTTCTACACAGACACAGTAACAATCTGATCTCTCTCTTTTCCCCACATTTCCCCCTTTTCTATTTGACAAAACCGCCATCATCATCATGGCCCGTTCTCAATGAGCTGTTGGGTACACCTCCCAGAAGGGGTGGCCGCCGGGCAGAGGGGCTCCTCACTTCCCAGACGTGGCAGCTGGGCAGAGGGGACCCCCACCCCCAGACGGGGCGGCTGGGCGGAGGCGCCCCCCCCCACCTCCCAGAGGGGGTGGCTGCCGGGCAGGGGCGCCCCCCACCTCCCAGACGGGGCAGCTGCCGGGTGGGGGTGCCCCCACCTCCCAGACGGGGCGGCTGCTGGGCACGGGCGCCCCCCACCTCCCAGAGGTGGTGGCTGCCGGGTGGGGGCTCCCCCCACCTCCCAGACGGGGTGGCCAGAAGGAGACACTCCTCACTTCCCAGATGGGGCAGCTGCTGGGCGGAAGGGCTCCCCACTTCCCAGATGGGGCAGCCGGGCAGAGGCGCTCCTCAGTTCCCAGATGGGGTCATGGCAGGACAGAGGCGCTCCTCACTTCCCAGACGGGGTGGCGGCCGGGCAGAGGCGCTCCTCACCTCCCAGATGGGGTGGCGGCCGGGTAGAGATGCTCCTCACCTCCCAGACGGGGTGGCGGCCGGGCAGAGGCGCTCCTCACTTCCCAGACGGGGTGGTGGCTGGGTAGAGACGCTCCTCACCTCCCAGACTGGGCGGCCGGGCAGAGGCGCTCCTCACATCCCAGACGGGGTGGCCTGGCAGAGGCGCTCCCCACATCCCAGACAATGGGCGGCCAGGCAGAGACGCTCCTCACTTCCTAGACAGGATGGCGGCTGGGAAGAGGCGCTCCTCACTTCCCAGACTGGGCGCCGGGCAGAGGGGCTCCTCACATCCCAGATGACAGGCGGCCAAGCAGAGATGCTCCTCACTTCCTAGATGGGGTGGCGGCCGGGCAGAGGCTACAATCTCAGCACTTTGGGAGGCCAAGGCAGGCGGCTGGGAGGTGGAGGTTTTAGCGAGCCAAGATCACGCCACTGCACTCCAACCTGGGCAACACTGAGCACTGAGTGAGCGAGACTCCGTCTGCAATCCGCAATCCCGGCACCTCGGGAGGCCGAGGCAGGCAGATCACTCGAGGTCAGGAGCTGAGACCAGCCCAGCCAACACCGCGAAACCCCGTCTCCACCAAAAAATACAAAAACCAGTCAGGCGTGGCAGCGGGCGCCTGCAATCCCAGGCACTCGGCAGGCTGAGGCAGGAGAATCAGGCAGGGAGGTTGCAGTGCGCCGAGATCGCGGCAGTACAGTCCAGCCTCGGCAACAGAGGGAGACCGTGGAAAGCGGGAGACGGAGACGAGGGAGAGGGGGAGACCCTGGAAAGCAGGAGATGGAGACGGGAGACGGGAGATGGGGAGGGGGAGGGGGAGAGGGAGACTCAAATTCTTATTTTCAAGAGCTATAATAAAATGCTTACATTTTAGTTTACTTAGTAGTAAACTAGTTAATTTTAAAAATTTTATCTTGGAAACATAGTGATGGGAACATTAACATTTACGCCAATTTCAGTTTCCCAAATACTGTTTTACCAAGAATCAGATAACAAATAAATACTAAGTGAAAAAGACAATAGGCAAAGTACTAAATGAAAAACTGGGCAATGTATCTTTCATTCAGTTAACAGACATACTGATGCCTATGGCTTAGTATTACTGGAAGTAGCCCAATGAAGCGGACTGGTGGGACTGTTACAGGCAGTTAGGCATGAGCAGGGCAGGAGAAGGCTCTCCCCACCCCACCCACTAGAAAAGTCAGGTGATGGTTTGGCAATTATTGCAATGCCTCTCTAAAAGCGGTAACTTGGCAGCCAGAGCCAGGGAGAGGCCAGTTCCTGATGGTCCACACCTGTTAACATTAAAGTGTTAATTAAAGGCTGACCCCAGGGAGAAGTAACTTCCTGGTCATGCACCTTAAGATACAAAAATGGCATAGTATGATCTTCCGTGTACACTCCATTGGAAAAAGGAAGAAAGCCTCAGTTGGGCATGCGTATAACTCTCTAAACGCACTGCGTGTGCTCAATTCCCAAGGGTAAGGAGAACACTGCACATGCGGAAAGCCCACCCTAAGGGAAGAATCATGGGAAAGAGGCCAGCCCATAAAGTCCCAGGATCGAGGTTAAAGGCCCTTTTTATTTTCTCTTTGATATTCATGTACCCTCTTGTATCTCTTCCAAGTTAACTTTCCTTTCTTTCCTGTTCTAAGGCCTTTTAAATAAACTTCCACTCCTGCTCTGAAACTTGCTTCGATCTCTTTTTCTGTTTCATGCCCCTCAGTTGAATTCTTTCTTCTGAGGAGGCAAGAATTGAAGTTGCTGCAGACACACATGGATTCGCCACTGGTAACTCGAGGTACCTTGAATCTCTTCAACTGCTAACACATCAGTAAACTTGTTTTATTTAAAAGACAGTAAACATACAATAAATGCAGTGGTGATTAAGACACAAAAGATATTGCTGTCATGGAGTTTATGGTTTAGTGGTGAGGGAAGGGGTAGAGAACATGCAAGTTAAAAAAATGAACGAGATAATTTGAAAGATTCAATTACTTCCTAATCCTCTATCTTTCAAGCATTATTGGTGTAAGTGCATATGTGGGGGATGGACATGAATCCCATACGACAATTTTGTCAAGATCTTTTCAAGATAATTGAGGAAAGGGAGCACCCTTCCTCATCTTCATTATTTCTTTATATTATTTGAAGCTGTGCAGGATACAAATAACCATCCAGTTGGCCCTTTTCCAATTGAGAACATGTTATGAAAGTCAATGAAAGGGTCCTGAGGTCTTCAAAACCTGGGGACATCTTTCTTGAAGGGTTGTGCTCCAAGGTTTTCTCTCTACCATGTATGCCTCTGAGGAAGCCTTTCATCAATCTCAGACCACTACCCAGAAATTTCAAACTTGACCCAACTCCGGAAAATCACTTGGGTAACCGAAAGAAGCATTTAACCTCCAGGGTTAGTTCATGACTAGAGGAGATCCCATTCTTGACTATGTCCAGTAAGCAGTGGGCTTCCTTAAACTATCCAAAGCCTAATTCTTATCTCTAATGAGAAGTAGCTCAAGGGAACCCTAAGCTCCTCTCCTTCCTGAAAAGCATTGCACAGGTTAGACGTAACCCAGCCTGGTGGCTGTGATATGAATGCTGTAACTACCATATAGCCAATAGGTCTACTGCATTCCTGATGTTTTCTATTCCAGACTAACAACTGAACCCCAAAGTGGATAATAAAATCCCTAAAATATTTGGGATAAAATATCTTCTCTTGTTCATACAATCTTTTTTTCCAAATCTCATAGATAAGTAGTGTATTAAGATGGAATGAGACAGAAAACACAGTAATTTGAACAGGGAATTTTAATATAAAGATTATGAACAGAATTAACTATAGAGGACTAAGGAGGACCAGGGCAGAGGAAGAATGTCCAATGAAGAAATAAATTTGGAAGTTCCTTTCTCTAAGTCTGGGGTCCAGACTTCATTGGAAAAGACATTGTTGGTACCCTTTGGGTGGCAGAGAAGTTCGCTGGGTTTCCCCAGGCCAGACTAATTCACAATTGCTGAGTAATCAAGAAATGCCCCTCCATAGTACAAGTGAGTTGAAGTAGGCAGACACAATTGCAGCTAGACCTGGCAAGCCAGAAATGCACTTCCAAAGTGCAGGTGGACTGAAACTGGTAGGCAGGGAACTAGAGCTGGAACTACAGCTGAAACTAACAAGAAGGATATCCCCCTCCAAGGTGCAGGTGGGCCACAGCTATGGAGCTGACTGCTGTAGTGCTTACAAGACTCACTAGGAATGCATTCATGGTGGTATGAATGGAACTTGACAGGAAGCCATCCACAGAATTACCACTTAAACTCGAAGGGGATGAGTACTACTAGATGCCTCTCACGTGTGTCACTGGCAAACAAGCATGAGGAGCAAGAAGCAGCATCAAGAAACACATTGGAATAGCAGAGAAAAGCCCCTTCCTCCTCACTGTTCCTCCAGTGCCCTCTACTGACAACGTTTAACATCATGCCAACTACAAAGGATAAATGCTTATAGGTTCCATCTCCATTATTGAAAAGCATGTAGTGATAGGTGGATTTGGAGCTGAAAGGTCCAGACTACCTCTTTGGCTACTCAGTTTCCATATGCACCTTTCTAACACATTTGAGCTTCCATACCACATTAAAATAACCCTAAATTTCCATCTAATAAGATTCAACTATTTTACTTACAAGTGATGCAGTTCTTACCCTTTCCCCAAAATGAGGAGAGACATAGTCCCAGCAGTCATTGTATCTACTGCCTACTATACTAGTTATTCCTCAAGTTCCTCCATAGCTCTACTGAATATGCTGTCACTTAAAGACTAAGTTATAAAGTTAATCTCCACCGACTAGTATATAAAAGTAAATGGAAAGAAGAAAGCAAAAAGAAAGTTAATATATGCAAATATTAGAAACAAAAAGCATATATGCAAAATTACTATGGTCCTTGTTTCTGCACTTGTACAGTTGACCCTTGAACAACAAAGAGGTTAGAGGTGCCAACCCTCCACCATGCAATCAAAAATCGACTCTAACCTTTAACTTCCCCAAAACTTAGCTACTAATAGCCTTCTGTTGACTTGAATGCTTACCAATAACATTAACAGTTATTTAACGTATATTTTGTATGTTATATGTATTATATACTGCATTCTCACAATAAAGTAAGCTAGAGAAAATAAAATGTTAATAAGAAAATCATAAGAAAGAGAAAATATATTTAAGCGAAAGTGAATCATGAAGTCTTCATCCTTGTCATCTTCATGTTGAGTAGGCTGAGGAGGAGGAGGAATAGGAGAGGTTGGTCTTGCTGTCTCAGGGGTGGCAGTGGCAGAAGAAAATCTATGTACAAGTGGACCCACACAGTTCAAACCTATGTTATTCAAGGGTCTACTTTAGTTGATATCTAAGACTTCCTTTCTCCACTAGCCATATCGTATTTGCTTTGCCCTTAGCCAGAATCTCAGCTGGTCAACGATTCTTTGCCTGGTGGAATAACCCAAATGTTCATTCCCGCAGTGTCTGAGTCCTCAGTTACCCTGCCTTTTTTTGTTGTTGTTTTTTAGTTGCTATACTTTTCTGTTGACTTTTGCTATTGAGCATGAATATATTAGGAGACACCACAGAGAATCTACCATATTTCAAACATGGTCCTCCTTACCTCCATTGTGTAACAGCAGCCCAGTTTCTCCTTGATTATTGGAATTGATCATTCCAACCAGAAAAAGTAACTTCTTTTTCTTTTGATATGTTTTTTCAGTGGCATAAGAAGCCCAAAATGACTAGTTGGCAGTCTCATCTCCCCATTCAATGGAATCATTATTGTTTCCACTGATGGAAGTATCTTCCATGCCTCATTCCCTTTAGTGACCAGCATCCATAAACAACCGAAATGCAAAGTTGCAGGACAGGAAGCAAAAATTCTGTGAGTAGGGTATTATGTGATATTTTGAGAAGAACATTGCCAATCCTACCCTTTGATTTCCAGACCCTTGTATTCTGGCTATAGAAAAGGCATCCTCATATAATGATCTCTAACTCAAAGCATATACTAAGTACATCCTGTAAAATGGAACCTCATTTCTGTGTTATCTCTCAACTGACACTATACCTGACTGGTTTAGTAAGCCATTCCATCTTTAAATTGGTCCAGCCACTTGTGAGTGATGGGGGATGTGGTAAGGTTAGTTAATTCCATCAGTATGAGCCCATTGCTACATTTCTTTTGCTTTGAAATGAGTTCCTTGATCACACACAATTATACATGGAATGCCATAAAAAGGATAAATTATTCTGTGAGTTCAATGCTGGCAGAAGCATTAAAGGTGGGAAAGGCAAATCTGTATCAAAAATATGTCTATTCCAAGAGACAAATACCTTCCCCCTTTATGATGGAAGATATCCAATGTAATTAATCTGACACAATTTCCTGGTACTCTCAGGAGTTGTTAGCAGATTAGGCACTCAGCAGTAGTGCAGCCAGGTCACCCTTGGTAAGTGCACACCATGATGTTGAGCCCATGCACACCTCCATCACTGATATCATGGCCACTTTGCTCATAGGCTCATTGTACAAGCAGTGGGCTAGCTGGGGAAATCTAGATGACTGACCACTAGAGAACATGTCATCTTATCCTTCTGACTATTAAAATAGACATCCCTTGGTGGGCATTAATATAGAAAACAAATATCTTCACAGTTTGTGTCCATTATAAGAGGTCCATTCACATACATTTTTTTTTTTTTTTCCAAGACAGAGTCTTGCTCTGTCACCCAGGCTGGAGTGTAGTGGCACTATCTTGGCTCACTGCAACCTCCGCCTTCTGGGTTCAAGTGATTCTCATCCCTTAGCTTCCTGAGTAGCTAGGACTACAGGCATACACCACCATACCTGGCTAATTTTAGTATTTTTCTTTAGTAGGATGGGCTTTTGCCACTTTGGCCAGGCTGGTCTTGAATTCTTAGCCTCGAGTGATCCACCTGCTTCAGCCTCCCAAAGTGCTAGGATTACAGGTGTGAGCCTCCGTGCCCAGCCCCATTCACATACTTATTCTCAGACTTCCTTGTCACCAATCTCCCAATTCTCTTCCTTCCATGACCCTGATCATCCAGCTAAACTATTAACAACTGCACCTAAATTAATGTATATCTTTATTTCTGGCTATCTCTTGCTTAAGGCATAGTAGACAACCAAAATAGTTATGTTCATATAATGTTAATGGTTCATGCAAATTGAATTCTATAAGTGAATGACACTTCATACTGAATCCAGCTACAAGACTCCCTAGATTCATTTAGTACTAGCTGACTCCCAAGCCTTGCCAACTCGCTCAATGGAATCCTACCAGCTGTCATTGTCACCTTTCACTTAATATTTATCACTCTCTCAATCTTTCCCAGAGTGATGTCTAGACTTAAACATAAGTCTATGGCTCCTGCCATGGAAGAAATCACAGCAAATTTACCAGCTCCTGTCCAACTCAACAATACCATACTATGGGAAGTATGACCTGGATTTCCCAATAGAATTCCAAGTAGCCAGGTAACATAACTCAGAATTGCAATGACATTAGTGTCTATGGCATAAACCTTGACCAAGAGAACTACAAGAGGCAAGTATATACTGGCAAATAAATCTATTCATTTCCTCCTGCTGCTGATTATTCCAAGGCACAGAGATTCTAGAGATGATCTCAGGAGACGTCTCTTATGACTGAACAGCTGCCATTTTTTGGTGTGTGAACCTGTACTTGACTAGTTGAGAAATGATTTTTTATTTGTGTTCCTTTTTCCTTATCTCACTTCCCTTCTTCCTTCACTTTTATTACCCTGAGATTGTACTCCCCAAGAAAGCATTATTAACATATATGCTTTGTCTCAAGCTCTGTGTTCTAGGTAATCTGGGCTAATATATATCATACATATTCTAGGCAATTTTTTAAAAGGGAAATTATGATGAATCTTGTGTGTTGCTACCTGTTCCTCACTTACTCTGTCTGTTATATTAGATTTCCATAAGTTGTACTTCAAAATCTCATTCTACAGTTTATTCCAAGTTTTAAGTTATAATGATTTTTAAATTATAAGATATCTTCTCAACAGTGGTTCAGTGGGGACAGAAAAGGAGGAAGAGATTTACAGAAAATCTAAATTAAATCACATGGATTATCATAGTTTACTTTTTTAATTCAGAAAATTGACTTTAACAGCTAAAATAATAGGTCCTTATGGCATTAACAAACAACTCTTCTTCACCAGTATTCCCAATGGTTTTAGCCACTGGCATTTATTGAATAGCTAAAGACAGTGCTAAAATTGTGCTTCTTTTGGCCAACAAATGGAAAACCCAGATGCCAAGGTGAAAAAGATTTGTTCTCTGGTAGTAGCTACAGCAGCTGTCTACTTGGCATATTCCTTAGAAAGCTTCAAAGTTGCCTAGGATACAGACTTTGTAAACTGGGATCCTGCAGAGCCTTTAAAAAGATTTTTTTGTTTAATGCAAGACCTATGTCGACTTCAAATTAGCAATATAGCTTCTAATCTACACATATACACATATGCATTGATTTGCAGATCTACGGAAACAGGGCATATAATGAATAATACAAATTATGGGATCACATAAACTGTACATATTTTGTCATGACAAAGAAAATATGACCCACATGTAGCTTGGAAGCTTTACTTTGGAAGTAAACGTTTGAAGATCATATTCCTGAACAGCTTTTCGTCAATGTTTAGCCCTAAGTTTCTGCACTAATCAATAATTATAAAATTGCCCTCAGTAATACTAATTTAACAATTTAACGAGCAAGTAGAAATCAGAGTAACACAATCCTAATCACAATATGTTATCAAACACTGTCAAAATGAAGTGAAAGGTGATAGGTGTCAGTGTTTGAATCGTTGAATTCTATACTGAAAATGGGTAAATATTGTGGTGTGTATTATACTTCAATAAAGCTTTTTATAAAAATAGAATTTAAAAATCACAGATTATTGTAAAGAAAACAACAGATATATGGGAGCATGCACACACTCAAACGTGTGCACACACCTTCTGTAGGCTGAAATTCCAACATCTGTGTCTTAGCCACTTAAAACCATCTCTAGACACCTAACTCCACATACATACCACTGTGTGAATGAGCAGCTAGGAGTGGCTGTTTTCAGACTACTCCTAAGTTCACTATCCTTGTAACTTGGCTGTGATCACCAGAAACCTCATGTTGGTAACCTCTATAGCTGATCAGATGTTCCCTGATATACAGTAAATTTTGGCCATAAATAAAAGACAGTTTTACATTACCCAATTTAGGCACCTGTGTTTCAACATTTTAGATCACCGGAATACATTCGTAGCTGTTCCGTTCATAAAGAATGTTGCATGTACTCTAAGAAAGGGGAAATACTGAGTCAGGCAGATTGATGGTATTTTACACTGAAGAAAAGACCTTTGAAAGTTTGCCAGGCTTTGAGAAAGGGTCAGCCAGAGCCCCCACAAGAAGGCAGTTTTCCCATCTTCCTGTCAATAATACTTAGCATGCGGAGTTGTTTTATCAGACAGATGGTGGACTATGCACCATTATGACCAATACAATGTTGTCACTTGTGCAAAAGGGTCCCATGAAGTGTTAAGCTCCTCTGCCACCTCAGAGATGGCTCTGTTTGTGCAACCCTTTATAATTTTGCTGTATTAATTCTCTGTCCCTAATGTCAAGAATGACACGTCATAACGAAACTTGGATGTTAAAATCAACTTTGAAGACTTTAATTCAGTTTTAATAGATTTTTGACTTATCAAAAATGTATCAGCAATGATACAATTAAGATTTTAATTAACTCATAAATTTTTTTCAAATTAAAAATTCTCAAACCTATGTTAGCATTCCAATTGAGGTATAATTTCTTCTGAATTTAAAAATCAGTTTTAAAATGAATTTAGATATTCTAAACCTAAGGGGGAAAAAGTCTTTTTTTTTCCATAAAATACATTTTACAAATTCTTCAAATTGAAATAAGAAGTCGTTTTAAATTTAAGGGGAGGTTTGTTATTTTTATCTGAAACTTATTTACATTCATAGAGTTCCTGAAATAAATACTTCTCAAATAATTTGGTGAAAATTTTTCTGACACTTAAAAAAACAAAAAGATGTGAAATTGTGGTCAGTGGAATGCAACAGATGTATATGAACTTATTTTTAAGTTGAAAAACAAATGGAGGCTTAGTAAGTAAAATATCTGTAATTTTGTCAATACTTTGTCTTTGCATTGGATAGAACAAATATAAAATGTTAACCAAAGAAATATACATTTTACAAGACTTATGTAGTTATAAGTAGGTTATAAAATTAACCTATAATAATTTTTTAACAAGAAGCTAAGTACTGGAGGTAGCTTCTTTGTATAAATGTTATTATTTCTAGAAACAGATAAAAATTAAATGGTTAGAAGTGTTGGATGAACCTGGAGACAAATACTTCATAACTTCCAGTAATATTCCCATATAATGGAACTATGATCTATCTATCTGATCCATACTGGAGGTAGCTTCTTTGTATAAATGTTATTATTTCTAGAAATAGATAAAAATTAAATGGTTAGAAGTGTTGGATGAACCTGGAGACAAATACTTCATAACTTCCAGTAATATTCCCATATAATGGAACTATGATCTATCTATCTGATCCAATTACCACACATTTATATCTTTACATTCAGAGAAAGCACAAGCAGAAAGACACACTTAAGATTTTCCAAACAATGTGTGGTGAAATTGTTAAAGTTCTGATTTTCCAAAATTGTCAGTAACTATCCTGTTAACAGCAACAAACGGGAACTATTCACACTACATTAAGTTCACATTTAAAACAGGAAAGCATCATTCTTTCTCAACATAGTATAACTGATTTAAAAGCATTAACAAAATATGGGACAGGTAAATATCTCTATGTGGAGTCACTAAGGTAGTCACTGTACCCCAGGTTTTTTTTGAATAATTGGTTTATATGGGTATTTGCTTACATAGATTGGATTCTGAATTTTTTTTTCTTTCAAGCTGAAGCTGTTTTCGTTCACACTTGGGGTCCTCCATCTGTCGATAAAGCCTGTTAGCTCACCACCTCACTGGCTCCGAGGTGCTAGTTTTCCATCTGGTAAAGCCCTAAAGGGAACCCCAGAGTCAGGGAAGCGTGAATCCTGTGGGTGCTCTCAACTCTAGGGCTTATGTCCCCGAAGGGATGGGGTCTTTTTGACAGTCAGCAAGTGTTTAGAAGCAATACAATTGGAACCTGCTCATGGCTTCTTCTAGACCAAAAGACAGCTAGTGGCAGTCCAGGCAAGGCACTGGACTAAGCTGTTAAATGAAAAAGATCAGCTTCTGGTATCCTCCCACTTTCCTTTTCTGGCCCCTTTCTCCCTTCTTGGCCTACATTTCATTATTAACTAATTAACAAGGACTCTTCATATAGATATTTACAAACTGTCTCACAATGCTATGTGATAAATTAAAATCAGTTAGGAAATTGGGATAAAATAACTGGTAAAAAAAGATCCTTTAGCCTTACTAGAATTAAGTCATAAACTGAATACTGAGTACCTTAGTAGTTTGTTCAAAGAGAAAACGTACATGATTAATGGTGTTCATAACATTTTAAAAAATAATCAATTGATATGAAAAAAACCCAGACATTCCTAGCACTGAGATTTGAAAGAAATTATTTTCATGGATTCTTATTAAAAGGTCACTGCATGGAGTAGAGAATGCACCCTTAACAATATCATCTAGGAACTACAAGTTTTGTGGGGCTATTGTTAATAATGGCACTCAGTAAACTAATAGCAATGCTTTGGAATATAGCTTAACAAAAGCAAAGCAATGTGGTCTAAATTCACTGCTTTCTGTTGTCAGCATGAACCCAAAAACAAAGGTGTCTGTGAGTTTGAATTTATACTGTCTGCAAAGTACCTGACTGTAGTTCTTTTTCTTGGCCAATTAAGCGTAGACCATATGCCCTGATAGTCATTCATCCTGGAATTAGGGTTGAGATTTTAGAAAATATGAAAAGACTAACTAGACATTTGCTTAAATAGAAAGCCACTGAACTTCTTGAGAATGTGCCAAGGGGCAAATTGATGGCTGCTTACAAGACTGAAACTTTACTCAAATAATTAACAATTCTGGATTTAATCCAGAGAGAGAGAGAGAATTGGTAATAAAAAGCCCCAATTTTCTACAGCAAAGGATAACCTCGAAATCATTTTAGGCAGGGAAGATTTTGAAGAAACATCACCTCACATGAAGACTTATTTATTGGTTTTGTGGTCTTATCTTTTCTGGCAAAGTGTTCTTGAAGAAAACAACTTAGTCTTACTGACACAGAAGATCGCAGTTTCCATTATGTTTCTCAGCTCTGTGTTCTTCTGCACTGGTTTCAGCTTCAGGTAGACTTCCCCATTTTGACAAGATGACAGATTCCCCAAGTGACAGTCCCTGAGAAACAAGATGACCACCAGACATCCCAGAAATATATTCTACCAATTTAGCTACCCCAAGTAAAAGAGAGTGCATCTTCCTTAACCATAATAGCAAAAGTTATGGGCCTGTTTCTAATTGGTTCAATTTAAATCAAATTCCCATCATGAGCCAACCACAGTGGCCAGATGGATACAGTATACTGTCAGCAGTTCTGGATCATGTAGGGGAATAGAGTGCAGGAAAAGGTAATTTTATCTAAATTTTATATACCAGAGGCAAACTATGGTCCACAAGTAGGCTACATGGTTATGAAAATAAAGACTTGTTGAAAAGTACTGCCATGTATATATTTGTTTGTGAATAGTCTGTGGTTGCTTTCAGGGTACAATAGCAGAGTTGAATAGTTGCAACCAAAACCATGGCCTGAAAAGCCTCAGCTGTTTACTCTCTGACCCTTTAAGAAAAAATTTTCTAACCCCTTACATAAACCAAAAATGGGAATGAGTGGTTGTCAAAAGAAAAACAAGGGATTCCTTTTTTAAAAAAAATGAGTAAAATAAATGCTATACAGACAAAATCAATATATACCTCCAAGACAAAATGGTTACAAAAGATATGGTCACATAGCTAAATTAGTAGAGGTGATTTTGGAGGCCATCTTAAAAAATGGTATTTGATTTTCAAAAATTGTCTTCTACAGTCACTTTAATTGACAGTACAGTCATTCTGTATACACATGGAAAGGTGGCTAGCTTTCTGTTCTCAAGAGAAGGGGCAGAGATAATGAAACACTTGAATCCAACTCACATCAAGTAATATCAAGGCATTGACATACAAGTTAAAAAACAGGAAAAAAAAAACTTAGCTAATAATGACTAAGGCCAGGTGATGATAGCTTAGACACGTGGCAGACATTGTACTAGGTACTTATTATATATTTTATCATCTAATCCCCACCATCAACTTTATGAGGTAGATATTATTATAACCATTTTACAGAATAAGCTAAAATAGGACAAAGAATTTTCCTGGGCCATAAAAGTTAGCAGTAGAACTAGTATCTGAATCCATGTTTTTTCTTACTCTATTATACTGTTTTCCCTGTGAAAAATAAATAATAATTTGTGGTGAGGCTAACAGAGCATGACTCAATCTAGAGTTGATTGTTCTAGTGCTATGCTCAGTTTTATCCCCATGGCAGTTGTCAAGCATTCAAGGAATGTTGGGGCTGTCAAATATTATACAAAGGTCTCTTTAACAGATGTCATCCCTCATGAACAAATTCTCATTTCATATGATATGCCAGGAGCCTAAAGGATTTGGGAGTTTAAATGATTCATTTGGCTCACAACATAGTAGTAACCTAAACAAGTGGATAGAGAACTTGATTCAGAGACCAAAGAACTGGATTCTATTCCTGGCTTTCCCAGGTATCTGCTGCATAAATGTGAAAGCCAACAAACTATTGTTTTTAACATGTGGATGAAGCTTTATATGCTTCTGAAGAATGCTGTGAGCATTAACATAGGAAAGAAACTTGGGTTGTTATGGAAGGCATTATGTGTTTCAATGCCATGCCACAAAATTTTAGAAAGAAAACACAACTAGGGAGAGTTGTGGAAAAGGGAACAGTTATTTTGGAGCTAAAGAAAAATTTTCAAATGTATAATCATTATTTTGATGATTTAAAAAAAACTTTTATTATGGAAATTTTCAAACATACACAAAAGCAGAGAAGAATTATTTATACCATGTACTTAGTCCCAGTTTAGGCAACTATCAATATGTGTCCAATCTTGTTTTATCTAAACCTCAACAATACTGTGCCCAGTGTGGGTTATTCAAACAAACCTCAGACATCATATCATTTCATCCATAAATTCTTCAAAAACATTTATCCATAAGATAAGAAATCTGTTAGAAAGCACACAGAGTTGTAATAGCATTATCATAATCTTAAAAATTAATAAATTTTTAATGTCACTAAATATTCATGTATTGGTCAAACATCTCATTATGTCATATATATTATTTCATATATATGTGTATATACATATATGTGTGTATGCATATATATATATGAATGATTTGCCCTAGAAAATGTTCCATATTCAGGATTTTTGCTGAATGCATCCCCATGGTGTGATTTTACAAGTTCCTTTTTGCCTTGTATTTCCTGTAAACTGGTGGTGGATCTAGAAGCTTGGTCACATTTAGGTTTCATTATTTTTGACAATAATAAAACATATAAATTATATGTTTTGTCTCCCTACTGTATCTCATTAGGATGCACATATTATCTAATTGTCCCTTTTTTATGCTAAAAAGATTAATACTTTCAACTGTGGTCCACCTGACTCCTCCATTAGAAAATGTGGGACTCCTTTTAGGGATGCATATAAGTTTTCGAGGTATAAGTTGGCACAGTTTCAAAAAGGACCAATACCTTTTTGGAAAAGGCTGTGTCCCTGCTACCAGCTATGCTGTTTTGCAATCTATTGACACAGGATTTTGTTGTGAGGATTCTGAAATGAGAGGATAAAAAATTCTGAGGTTTTCCAGTGTAACTAGGGAGGACAACTTTCTCTGAAATATCCTTTTTAGTATTGTAAAGAAATTAAAGGCCAATCCAGTACCTCTTCCACTAGCAGTTTCCTCTCTTCCCAATCTTCTCCCTCATTGTTTCACCAGGGGAAAATTGCTAATTCTACCTATTTATTAGACTATCACTCTGCCAGACCAGTAGGTTTCTTTCTTCTAGAATAACAAACTGTTTCCAAGAATTAGTCTTTCTTGAAAAAGTATTGAAGAAGCCATTTAAATTACTGGCCCCAATTGCTCTCTATGTCAGTTTGTCTGTTGAAACACATTTCTGGAACATTTAATATGTATAGGCATTGTACTAAACTCTGACAACACAGATACATTCCTACTCTCATGAAGCGTTTTAGAGAAGATACACATTAAATAAGAAGATAAAGAAACAAAATGTGCAAAGTGTTGATAAGAAAGTAAAGGTCTTATGATAATATAGAACAGGGGGCTCTAATAAAATTTTGGGAGTCAAGGAAGGTTTTTTTAGGATAGCTAATTCCAATGGGAGAGTAGAACTATGGATCTGGGGCTATTAAATAATTTTCCAGTTCCAAATGAGTCTCAAAGTTCTTGAGCACTTTCTCTGTTAAGAGTATCATCTCACATGGCCTTAATATTCAGGACCAGAAGAATTGATATTAAACAACAGATAAGAAAGCAAAAAAAAACTCCTTTAGTTATTACTGCAAATGAATCTAACAAACAAGGCCAATGTCAGGGCAGCAGTCTCTGTTGTAAACTTCAAAATGACATTCTGATCTGTCTGATAATTTCTTCACAAAAAGACCAACCTCATTTTTAACTATCTTTCATAAGCAACTCTCATAGTACTTATGCATTTATGTGCTTGTGTGAGGTTTCTTTTTGTAGGAATCAAAAATTAGGAGATAAATATAAAAGACTTTATATAAAATCTTTTTATTTGTTTGTTTATTATTATTATACTTTAAGTTTTAGGGTACATGTGCACAATGTGCAGGTTAGTTACATATGTATACATGTGCCATGCTGGTGTGCTGCACCCACTAACTCGCCATCTAGCATTAGGTATATCTCCCAATGCTATCCCTCCCCTCTCCCCCAACCCCACAACAGTCCCCAGAGTGTGATGTTCCCCTTCCTGTGTCCATGTGTTCTCATTGTTCAATTCCCACCTATGAGTGAGAATATGCGGTGTTTGGTTTTTTGTTCTTGCGATAGTTTACTGTGGAACCAACCCAAATGTCCAACAATGATAGACTGGATTAAGAAAATGTGGCACATATACACCATGGAATACTATGCAGCCATAAAAAATGATGAGTTCATGTCCTTTGTAGGGACATGGATGAAATTGGAAATCATCATTCTCAGTAAACTATCAAAAGAATAAAATCTTTTTAAAAATCCATAAAGATACAATAGAAAATATAGACTAGGTACCAATAAATGTGGCAGCATCTTGATTTGTTTCACAGTTAGACTTTCCATTGGCAGAATAGTGTAATGGTTAAGAGCAAGTGTGAGGACCTGAGTTCAAATTTCAGCTCTCCTATTTAGAAGCCCCATGACCTCAAGGCAGTCATATAATATCTCTATGCCCCACTTCTATCTTGTGACAAGGCATAATAGTAGCCTCTCTGAAGAGGTGAAGTGATGCTTAAACAAGATGGCACACACAAAGAACTCAATATCATACCAGGCACATAGCAAAAATTTACTAAATGTTAGATATTATTATTATTAAATACAGACCAATGGATCACTGAAACCCTCAAAGCTGGATCCAGTGGTGAGTAAAAGCAGAGTGAAAGTGAGTGTAGGTCTAATACTCAAAAACATTTTTATGAGTTCATTGACTAATCTTAACTCGTGTGTATCTAAGATGATGTTGAGCAGGTTACTTAACCTCTTTGAAACTAATTTTCTCATCTATATAATATATACATTAAAATCTACTTTACAATAGATACATAGATCAAACAGACAGTCCAGAAATAGTCCCACTTATATAAACTTCATTTATTTTTGACAAAAGAGCAGAGGTATTTTAATTGACAAGGAGAGTCTTCTGAAGAAATAGTACTGGAACAACTGAATATTCACATGTAAAAGATGAATATCAACTCATATCTCCTGCTATATAAAAAAACCCAAAATGCATCATATATTAAAATGTAAAATATAAAAGTATAGAATTTCTAGAAAGAGACAATAGGAGAAAATCAGTGTAATCATGGATTAGGCAAAGATTTCTTACATATAACACCAAAAGTGCAATTTATATAAGAAAATGTTGCTATATTGGACTTTGTAAAAAAAACTTCTGCACTACGAAAGACACTATTAATAAAGTGAAAAGAAAAGCCATAGACTGGGAGAAAATATTTGTGAATCATATATTTGACAAAAGACTGGTAAGCATATAAAGTAACTAGAATGTTCCTACTTGCTGTGAGACTGAAAAATAGAATGGCCACTTTGGAAAACAGTTTGGTCGTTTTTCACATGTTTGAACAAACATACATACCATATAATTCAGTAATTCTACTAGTAAGTATTTACCTAAGAGAAATAAAAACTGATGTTTATACAAAAAATGGTACATGAATGTTTATAGAAACTGTATTCATAACTGTCCAAAACTAAATACTACCCAAATATTCTCCAAATAGTGGATAAAACACCTGTGATACCTCCATACAATGGGTACTCCTCAGCAATGCAAAGGAATAGACTACTAAGGCACACAGAAACATGGGCAAATCTTAATGCATTACCCTGAATGAAACAATCCAGACACAAAAAGCTACATACAATATGATTCAATTTATGTTCCATTTTTGGAAAAGGCAAAATGTTAGGGACAGAAAGTGGGTGAGGGAAGGTATGACTATAAAGAGCATAAAGAAATTGTTATTAAAACTGTTCTATATTTTGATTGTGGTGATGGTTACATGACTGTGTGAGCTTGTCAAAACAAATAGAACTGTGCACCAATGAGAATGATTTTTAATGTACATAAATGATATCATAATAAAATAATTTCCAAATTCTTAAAAACAAAAATTCTTTAGTGGTCAGAGTTGTATGGTAGCTGTAATAACAGTACTAGTATTAGTGTTGGAAAATCCTGTCAAAAATTAACAATATTTCCCCAAAGTTTTCTTTTATGTAATTAATACAATACTCAGGCCAGAAAACAAACAAACAAAATGACCTTATGAGAATGTTCAAAAATTAAATGAGAGGGCAGCCAGCCAGCACCCCAGTGGACTCTATCAACAGGCATTGAGCAATAGGCACACAGTAAACGGCAGCTGTTGTTACTGGTTTGCAAGGCCTTTTATTAATTCTACCATAAACCACGAGATGGAAAAGACAACTAATACAGACACAGTTAAGTTCCAGAAGACTTCTGGACTTCAAATGATGGACTAAAACCAGCATAAATTTACATAAAAAGAAATGAAATACCTACATATTTTCATAACTCAATGAGCCAAATGCATGATAGAAGTGACTTGTTTTTATGGCAATTAATATGAGGAAGAGCAGGGAGTTTTTTGCTGAGAACTAGATCAGTGTGAGTCAGTGGGATGGCCTTGTTACTTCAAGAAAACATAGGCTGCATTATTTAAAACATTCTCAATTTAAGGGAAAAATTTTTCACAACTCTCCACACTCAGCAGGCCTCACCTAAAAAACAGTGTCCATCTCTATACCAGATTTTACTAGGGACACTGAAGAGTTGGACGGGGCATTTGGATAAATGTAACCAAAGTGAAACCATCATCTCCTTCTTCATGCAACATCCTCTTCTCCTTGGTTTCTGGGACACCACTGTCTTCATAACCCTCATATTCCTGAATGACTCCTCTTAGTCTCCTTTGGCTGCTGGTTGGCTTACAAAATCCATCCTTCACTTCTTCAATAGAAGTCAAGATTTAGCTGGGCAGTGGTGATGAGCATTTTTTCATGTGTCTGTTGGCTGCATAAATGTCTTCTTTTGAGAAGTGTCTGTTCATGTCCTTCGCCCACTTGTTGATGGGGTTGTTCGTTTTTTGCTTGTAAATTTGTTTGCGTTCTTTGTAGATTCTGGATATTAGCCTTTTGTCAGATGAGTAGATTGCAAAAATTTTCTCCTAATCTGTAGGTTTCCTGTTCACTCTGATGGTAAAATGAAAAAATGCTCATCATCACTGGCCATCAGAGAAATGCAAATCAAAACCACAATGAGATATCATCTCACACCAGTTAGAATGGCGATCATTAAAAAGTCAGGAAACAACAGGTGCTGGAGAGGATGTGGAGAAATAGGAACACTTTTACACTGTTGGTGGGACTGTAAACTAGTTCAACCATTGTGAAAGACAGTGTGGCGATTCCTCAGGGATCTAGAACTAGAAATACCATTTGACCCAGCCATCCCATTACTGGGTATATACCCAAAAGAATATAAATCATGCTGCTATAAAGACTCATGCATATGTATGTTTACTGCGGCAATACTCACAATAGCAAAGACTTGGAACCAACCCAAATGTCCGACAATGATAGACTGGATTAAGAAAATGTGGCACATATACACCATGGAATACTATGCAGCCATAAAAAAGGATGAATTCATGTCCTTTGTAGGGACATGGATGAAGCTGGAAACCATCATTCTCAGCAAACTATTGCAAGGACAAAAAAACAAACACCACATTTTCTCACTCATAGGTGGGAATTGAACAATGAGAACACTTGGACACAGGAAGGGGAACATCACCCACTGGTGCCTGTTGTGGGTTGGGGGGAGGGGGGAGGGATAGCATTAGGAGATATACCTAATGTAAATGACAAGTTAATGGGTGCAGCACACCAACATGGCACGTGTATGCATATGTAACAAACCTGCACGTTGTGCACATGTACCCTAGAACTTAAAGTATAATAAAAAATATATATATTAAAAAGAAAAAGATTTAGCTGGGCATATGGTCACTAAAGCCTCCCTACAGCTAGCTCTGGACGCATGATGATCAGAAGAGATGTGTGCAACTTTCATGCTATTTTCTTAAAAGGAAAGTCCTTGACCTCAACTCTCTCTCTTTCTGCTTCTGTAGATGAAAAGCCAATGAAGATCTGAGACAGCACAACCTAAGGAATGGGGGAACAACAGGATAGAGAACCTGGGTCCATGAATGATCTCATGGAGCAGAGCTGCTTACCCATCTTGAAATATGTGGCATTCACTTAGTGTTCAAGAATTTAGTGGCAAAACACACACTCACACTCACACACACACTTTTACACATGCAGATTTTGAAATTTAGAAAGCTGATAACTCTGGTGATGCTATGGTACAATATTCCATAAAACTGACATGAGCTAACTTGGGAAGGATATAACTTTTCCACAGAATCTATAGTATGGGGGCAAACCATTGGAAAGGGCAGAATGTGTGTGTTGACAGTTGCTTGATATTTTTATAAGATGCTATAAGACAGAGATGGATTGACAATTGACCAGTTTGCCGGCAGCTTTTTAACGGGAGATCCCCCTATGCCTGCAGCCTATAATCTGTATTAACTAGAAGCAATTAACTTATTCCCCTGCAGATTTGGAAAAGCCAACTACTTCTACTCACCAAAGAGCAGAAAGTAAGACTCCAGACTTAAAGGAAAAGAAGACTTCCCTTTTAACTCACTAAGTCCTCTAGGCCAGAAAATGTGACCTGGCTCAGTGGCAGACATAAGATTAAATGTGTTGCTTCTTCTCTTAAACCCATAATTTTAAGTGGTGTCAAATTACCACTGCTGTAATTTTACCCACAAACTTGATACCAACTCTGATTATGCCATGCTCTCTCCACTGCCTGATCCTTGTTCAAGTTACCATCATCTCTTGCCAAGAATATTAAAAGAGCTTTAAAACTGAATGTCCTGCATCCACACTTGCCATTCAGTGCTTGGCACCTCAGCCACAGTGACACTTTACGTAAGGTAAAATGTAATCCATCCGTTTAAAAAAATCACAGCTCTTAAAGTAAGTGTATTTCGCTAAAATTTAAAACAGTTTATGAGGTCCTGCAAGGTCCAGCCCCCAACCACCACCGCTCTAGCATACTTTTTAATAAACTTATTTTTTTAATGGTTTCATATTTACAGGAAAATTGCAAAAACAGTACATAGCTTCCATCTACCCCACATTGAGTTTCCCCTATTTTTAATATCTTACATTAGTATGGTACATTTGTTACAATTAATAAACTAATATTGATATAATATTAGCTAAAGTTTATATTCTGATTTCCTTATTTTTTTTCCTAGTGTCCTCTCACTATTCCAGGATCCCACTCAGCAAACCACCATATATTTTGTTGTCCTATCTCTTAAGCTTCTCTTGACTATGACAAGTGCTCAGAAGTTTCTTGTTTTTCATGATCTTGACAATTTTGAGAAGTACTGGTCAGATCTTTTGTAAACTATCTTTCAGTTTCAATTTGTCTGATATTTTTTGCATGATTAGTCCAGGGCTGTGAATTTTTAGAAAGACTACAGTGGGAAAATGCCATTTTCATCCTATACTAGCAACATGATTGATCACTGTTGACGTTGACCTTGTTCATCTGGTCCCAGTATTATTTTGTCCCATTCTTCATCGCTCAAAATTCTATCATATACATTGCTCAGACTCACCACAATCCCTTCATAACATATTGCTCCCTCTCTCTGGAGCACTCACTTCTCCAGCCTCCACTTTCACATTATTAGCACCAAATCACCCCTCTGATCTCTGTTCCTGTCTCTTTCTCAGCAAATACTTCTCAGAAGGCCCCAGTCCAAGTCAGGTTTATATTGTTTGTCTGGTTGGTTGCTTTTTTTGTCTTACATTTTTGTAGAATCATAGAATCATGTTTAGTGTACTTATTTGTTTGCCTTGGTTCAATCATCACGTAATTACTTAACTCTGTTGCTGCCACTAAACTATGAACACCACGTGAGCAAGAACTGCAGGAGATGTTATTGAAGCAGCAACATGAACAGAAAAAGGGCTTATGTTGTTTATACTGAAGATTTTTGAGATTGGTAGTGGATTGAATTTTGTGACTTGCCTCTTGACCCCAGTGACACTAGCAATAGCTAGTGCCTGTAGCAGTGGCCGCCCTTGGAATTATGTCACCTGGAGCCACATCCTTTCAGATTCTTGCCTGCTGAACATGCTTTACCTCTCATTTCACACATATACCTGGTGACTCTTGACTACCGCCCTGTGGTTCTTAGACTTCCAGATCTAGAACCATGCCATTCATAAATGTATGTGCAACCTCAAAGTGCAGAAGAATTGGTACCCTATGAAGAGTTGTTTGCTTATTTTTACATAAGAAAATACTGAAAGGATAAAACAGAAACTAAAATTGTTATCTCCAGTGGCTGAAGTTGAGAGAAATATAGTGAGAGATATAAAAATAAAGTGAGAATTTCTATGCATACTGTCATATATATGTAGACTTTTGAACCATGTAAATCTTTTTACACAAAACATATATTTAGATAAAGGAGCAAACCCCAAAATTGAAAGCAAATAAATCTAACTGTTCATGTACTCAAATCAGTAACATAACCATGCAAAAAAAAAATTATTTCAAGTGACTTTTGAGCACAATACTCTGGCTATACCTCCTAGGTGGGATGTACTCTAAAAAGAAAAATAGCAACTGGTAGAGCAATCTTTTTTTTTTTTTAATTATACTTTAAGTTTTAGGGTACATGTGCACATTGTGCAGGTTAGTTACATATGTATACATGTGCCATGCTGGTGCGCTGAACCCACTAACTCGTCATCTAGCATTAGGTATATCTCCTGGTGCTATCCCTCCCCCCTCCCCCCTCCCCACCACAGTCCCCAGAGTGTGATATTCCCCTTCCTGTGTCCATGTGATCTCATTGTTCAATTCCCACCTATAAGTGAGAATATGCGGTGTTTGTTTTTTTGTTCTTGCGATAGTTTACTGAGAATGATGATTTCCAATTTCATCCATGTCCCTACAAAGGACATGAACACATCATTTTTTATGGCTGCATAGTATTCCATGGTGTATATGTGCCACATTTTCTTAATCCAGTCTATCATTGTTGGACATTTGGCTTGGTTCCAAGTCTTTGCTATTGTGAATAATGCCGCAATAAACATACGTGTGCATGAGTCTTTATAGCAGCATGATTTATAGTCCTTTGGGTATATACCCAGTAAAGGGATGGCTGGGTCAAATGGTATTTCTAGTTCTAGATCCCTGAGGAATCGCCACACTGTCTTTCACAATGGTTGAACTAGTTTACAGTCCCACCAACAGTGTAAAAGTGTTCCTATTTCTCCACATCCTCTCCAGCACCTGTTGTTTCCTGACTTTTTAATGATTGCCATTCTAACTGGTGTGAGATGGTATCTCATTGTGGTTTTGATTTGCATTTCTCTGATGGCCAGTGATGATGAGCATTTTTTCATGTGTTTTTTGGCTGCATAGATGTCTTCTTTTGAGAAGTGTCTGTTCATATCCTTCACCCACTTTTTGATGGGGTTGTTTGTTTTTTTCTTGTAAATTTGTTTGAGTTCATTGTAGATTCTGTATATTAGCCCTTTATCAGATGAGTAGGTTGCGAAAATTTTCTCCCATTTTGTAGGTTGCCTGTTCACTCTGATGGTAGTTTCTTTTGCTGTGCAGAAGCTCTTTAGTTTAATTAGATCCCATTTGTCAATTTTGTCTTTTGTTGCCATTGCTTTTGGTGTTTTAGACAGGAAGTCCTTGCCCATGCCTATGTCCTGAATGGTAATGCCTAGGTTTTCTTCTAGGGTTTTTATGGTTTTAGGTCTAACGTTTAAGTCTTTAATCCATCTTGAATTTATTTTTGTATAAGGTGTAAGGAAGGGATCCAGTTTCAGCTTTCTCCATATGGCTAGCCAGTTTTCCCAGCACCATTTATTAAATAGGGAATCCTTTCCCCATTGCTTGTTTTTCTCAGGTTTGTCAAAGATCAGATAGTTGTAGATATGTGGCGTTATTTCTGAGGTTTTTTGAAAGGATCAACAAAATTGATAGACCACTAGCAAGACTAATAAAGAAAAAAAGAGAGAAGAATCAAATAGACGCAATAAAAAATGATAAAGGGGATGTCACCACCGATCCCACAGAAATACAAACTACCATCAGAGAATACTACAAACACCTCTACGCAAATAAACTAGAAAATCTAGAAGAAATGGATAAATTCCTGGACACATACACTCTCCCAAGACTAAACCAGGAAGAAGTTGAATCTCTGAATAGACCAATAACAGGAGCTGAAATTGTGGCAATAATCAATAGCTTACCAACCAAAAAGAGTCCAGGACCAGATGGATTCACAGCCGAATTCTACCAGAGGTACAAGGAGGAACTGGTACCATTCCTTCTGAAACTATTCCAATCAATAGAAAAAGAGGGAATCCTCCCTAACTCATTTTATGAGGCCAGCATCATTCTGATACCAAAGCCAGGCAGAGACACAACAAAAAAAGAGAATTTTAGACCAATATCCTTGATGAACATTGATGCAAAAATCCTCAATAAAATACTGGCAAAACGAATCCAGCAGCACATCAAAAAGCTTATCCACCATGATCAAGTGGGCTTCATCCCTGGGATGCAAGGCTGGTTCAATATTCGCAAATCAATAAATGTAATCCAGCATATAAACAGAGCCAAAGACAAAAACCACATGATTATCTCAATAGATGCAGAAAAAGCCTTTGACAAAATTCAACAACCCTTCATGCTAAAAACTCTCAATAAATTAGGTATTGATGGGACATATTTCAAAATAATAAGAGCTATCTATGACAAACCGACAGCCAATATCATACTGAATGGGCAAAAACTGGAAGCATTCCCTTTGAAAACTGGCACAAGACAGGGATGCCCTCTCTCACCACTCCTATTCAACATAGTGTTGGAAGTTCTGGCCAGGGCAATTAGGCAGGAGAAGGAAATAAAGGGTATTCAATTAGGAAAAGAGGAAGTCAAATTGTCCCTGTTTGCAGACGACATGATTGTATATCTAGAAAACCCCACTGTCTCAGCCCCACATCTCCTTAAGCTGATAAGCAACTTCAGCAAAGTCTCAGGATACAAAATCAATGTACAAAAATCACAAGCATTCTTATACACTAACAACAGACAAACAGAGAGCCACATCATGAGTGAACTCCCATTCACAATTGCTTCAAAGAGAATAAAATACCTAGGAATCCAACTTACAAGGGATGTGAAGGACCTCTTCAAGGAGAACTACAAACCACTGCTCAAGGAAATAAAAGAGGATACAAACAAATGGAAGAACATTCCATGCTCATGGGTAGGAAGAACCAATATTGTGAAAATGGCCATACTGCCCAAGGTAATTTACAGATTCAATGCCATCCCCATCAAGCTACCAATGACTTTCTTCACAGAATTGGAAAAAACTACTTTAAATTTCATATGGAACCAAAAAAGAGCCCACATCACCAAGTCAATCCTACGCCAAAAGAACAAAGCTGGAGGCATCACACTACCTGACTTCAAACTATACTGCAAGGCTACAGTAACCAAAACAGCATGGTACTGGTACCAAAACAGAGATATTGATCAATGGAACAGAACAGAGCCCTCAGAAGTAGAGAAATCTTAAACTTGATTTAGATACAATATTGGTGTTGTAATTTAGAAAATATTTTATGCGTATTATAGAAAAATGCAATTAAACAAATTAATACTATTAGGTACCAAGACTTTCAGACATTCAGCATAAAGATTATATATAATCACATATATTATTTATATATATCTTAAAAGTTAAGAAAATCCTATATTACATTTGAAATGTAACTATTCATAGAAATTCAACACACACACACACACACACAGACACACACACGCACACAAACCTATTCCATTGAAAAGTCACAGAAAGCCCAGCACAGTGGCTCATGTCTGTAATCCCAGCACTTTGGGAGGCCAAGGCGGGTGGATCACTTGGGGTCAGGACCTCAAGATCAGCCTGGCCAATATGGCGAAACCCCGTCTCTACTAAAAATACAAAAATTAGCCGGGCGTAGTGGCGCCTGCCTGTAATCTTGGCTACTCGGGAGGCTGAGGCAGGAGAATCACTTGAACCCAAGAGGCGGAGGTTACAGTGAGCCGAGATCGTGCCACTGCATTCCAGTCTGGGTGATAGAGTGAGGCTCCGTCTCAAAAAAAGTCACAGAAGTAATGACAGTCTTGTAGCAATGAGCATGCTAGCCCAGATCTTACTCCTAGGCTTCTTGGGACAATGGCTGACTTCGCACGTAGGACAAGAAAGTACAAGGTGAGCTCAAAATAGTTTATTATGTTAGAAAGCAAAGCAAGGCTCAAAAACTAATGAAATATTGGTTGGATATGGTTTGATATTTGGGGACAGTTGGAGAAACTTGAACATAGACCGGATATTATCGTTAATTTGCTGCTACTATTATGCTTATGTAGGATAATGGTTTATTTTAAAGGAATATATGTTGAAAATATTCATTCAGGGATGAAGTGTTGTGATACATGTGACTTACTTCCAAATGGTTCAGAAAAAAATGTATATATACATATAAATACAAAGTAATATAGCAAAATATTTATAATGACTGAATGTGAAATGGAGGTATATATGTGATCATTGTATTAGTCTTTCAACTTTTCAGTTTGTTTGGCATTTCTATATTTAAGAGTTGAAAAAAATGTCAATGCATATCATATAGCACAAATAACAGGAAATCAAGCTTATGTTTCCCCTAAGGTCCATTTTAGTCCTTCCATTCTAGAATCACAGAAAAGGAGATTGAGAATAGTGGTTACGGATAATAAAAGAAAAATGGAGGGATTAAAAAACAGCTTTCTATAAGCCAATATCATAACAGCTTGCTCATTAGATTAGTGTGATTACTTCTTTATTAGGCCTTATTTGAGCTGTCATCTGGTATCAATTAGGTCAGTTATAGTCTGTCAGGTCTACTGGAGGGAAATGGAGCAAGGTCCATCATGGTGAGGATGGCATAATTAAAGCAATGGAAATAATGACTACTCTTCATTTAACCCTCATCCAATCGACCAAGCTCATATTGGCCTTCCACTCATATTGAATGCTAAAGATGTGGAAGGAGAGAAAAAACACTTCCAAAACAGTTTTTAAAATCTTGTTTCAATTTAAAGTCAAATCAAATCAGATTATAAAGAAAATATTGTAGGGACTTAAAAAAGTAAAAGGGCATAACCCATTTATAAATATGTTTCTTAATGATTTAACTCTATATTTACATGTGTATATATGTTATATATCATGTATTATATATGTATATACTGTGAATATTTTTCAACAAAAAAGGTGTAATAAAAGTGAACATCTCTGAATATTTTGCTAAAGTGCAAAAATTTTGCATGGTAGTACAGAATTAAAAGAAGACCATTGATATGAATTGAATTCAGCATATACATCTCTCGATCCTTAAAGAATCTAAGCAAAATCCTGAGACCAAGATTGTAGCTATGTTGAAAATCTTTCCAAAGTAATTTGAAATCAGGTTGATTTTATTCAATTACACCTCAATTGTAAAGGTAACAGAAGAAGCAAAGAAGACATAGAAATCCATTTCAATCTAGACATTAAAATATTTAAAAATAGCAGAATTGAGGTTGGGATAATTCCTCCAAAAAATTGAACTATGGTGAAATTTCACTTTTATACTACTGATAGGTAATAAAGTATTTGGACTAATAGTTATCATATATGACAGATGTGAGTTATCAATTTTAATAACTCTTGGTTTTATTAGGTTTTAAATTAGACCTAAATGTACTTCAAAATTCACAAACCTTTAATGACTCAGAAAGCTTTTTAGTATTTTATGGAGTTGTATATGTAAAAATACAGCTAAATATATAGTCACCATAGACTATGTTGTCTAAATTGTTTTTCCAACCAAAAAAAAAACTAACTTATTTGTCACTTCCTTCTTTCCTAAATAAAGTACAAAAATGGGGAATATGAAGGTGGGGAGCACATTACATACATGTTTAAGTTATATTGTTAATTTTGATTACAAATTAATGGATGTCTAGCTGAGTGAGGACACATGATACTGATCTGTATTCTCTGACCCCACTGCTGCCATGAAAGTAACTGTTTGTTTGACCTATCTTTGACAACTCAATCTTTCTGGGCCTCAGTTATGTCATTTATGAAATGAGGAGAGTATATATTACCAGATAATCCCTAGGTTACTATTCAGTTTTAAATTCTGCACCCTTCATGACTTAGTTACCTCCCTCTAAAGTCATTTACCTTAATGGGAAGGAATTAGGCAAGCACCAAAAAAGGAAAAGTAATATCAGACACTTCTACACATGTATTATTTCTTCCTTCCTTCTCTCTTCCTTCCCTCCCTTTGTTTCTTCCTCTTCTGTCTTTTAAGATTTAGGGATTATTTCTTGTTTAACTGATAAAATTACCTACAATGTAAGATATTATGGTAATTATAATATCCTGCCAAATGTTCTACATTGTCACAAAATTTGCAGGTCTTACTTCCCATATGAATTTTCTAAATCTTTTATCATCAACTGATATCAGCTAATGGCACAGTTACACCACAGCATCTTAATTAGTTTAGCTCAAGTGTAATTTTGGTATGATAAAGCTATTCACTATAATAATTCATGTGCTTATATTTTTCCTTTGATCTTCCCAAAATTCTGATAAAACATTGCTTGACTCTTTACAATTTAAGAAGCTATTAGTGTTAGACACAAGATTAAAGATTGCATCTACCTCTGTTTTAAACCTTGATTTTTTGTTCATACAATCCTTTTTCTGTTTACTCTGCCAAATAATAGTAGTAGAAGGAAGTTTTAACCCCAAGCTTTTGGGGGAAAATGAGATAGTCACCAATATTACCACCTAAAATCATGGCAAAGGTATCTGCTATCCCAGTCTCTGGCAGCTCTTTCACAGCTTTTCATCTAGAGTTTGATAGGTAGTAGCTTTCCATTGCCTTCCAAATGAGCCTAGGAGGCCAGTTCACCAGGACTCCCTGCAGTTCTAACAGAACACAGACAAGTTGATCTGCATCCCAAAGCCTGCCATTGGGGCTATATGAAAATGCTGCCTCACTAATAGAAGCACAATATGCAAGATGCCAGTGCATCTCTGTGATTTACAATATGTCTAATGAGCAAACCCAATGAAGAGGTTTGTTGTCTACCATAAAACCAGATGGATGTAAGCAGTGATTAGAAGCAATTAACTCTGTTCAGCACTAAATAACTTTCTGTCATTAATGTACATTTTTCCACCTCATTAGAGGTACGGAGGAGAGCATGAGGTAAGGTGCACTCAATTTGAATTTCAGATATGCATATGTTTGGCGGAAAAATTCCATAAATTTGTGAGGAAAACAGAATACATGTTAATAGAGGCCTTGTATTGAAGCCATTTTTATTCCATCAATACTGGCTTAGGCATGTACTCAATTTTACCAGCCATCCACCACTCCTTAGGTGAATAGGAAGCTCATGAAGTCAAGTTCTGGTAAGAAACACAAGAGGTGGTCAACAAACTAGTGACAATGAACATAGATTTTCTTTTTATTTGCTGTCAATATAATAGACTATTCTTTTAAATGATTAGTGATGTCATTTCAAAGAATAAATCTAGAAAATATAATATTATTTAAGATACTTTTTGGGAAATTCAGCCTAAGACATCCAAAAATGTCACTCAGCCCTCCTCTACAAATATCAAGTGTATACAATACCATTTCAGTCATTTGATGAATTTATTAAAGAAGAGAGTTTTGCTAATTGATAGTCTTAATTAAAAAATAAACTTTGACTCTACCCACCTAAAAGAAATCTTTCAAAATGTATTGACTTTAAAAAATAATGTAAGAGATGTTCTGGGTCACAGGCTTATAGTATAATATTAAATGAGTAAAGGAGATATACTATGATCTCAAACATACAAAAGCAAGCTCAGGAAAAATGTGCAAATAAATAAACTATAATAATATTAACAGATATTCTAGAAAATGGGACTCTGGATGGTTTTATTTTCTTCATTATTACTCATAGTTCCCAACTTTTCTACAGTACACAATTTTTTGTTCACTTATCTCCTACCTTGCTCCCCAAAGGACTAGATACAGCTTAAAAAGTAAAATAATTGAGATAAAGAGTAAACATAATTGAGAGAATATTTTTAAAATAAAATTATTTGTGCTTATAAATGATTATAAAGAATAGAACAGAGTACTTAAGAGAATGAAATACATGTGTATTTATTTTCTTTTGATGATTATGAATCTGTAATAGTTATGGTTTACCAAAGTCAATAATAGTTAATAATATAATTCTTCTAAAAATACATTCTAAAAATAATACTTAGAGATAATGTGTATGATTCTCATTCTTTGCCAGGTATTTTTCTAATTTGTATGTATTCATTTATTTAATCCTCACTCAATAATTCTATGAGATAAGAACTACTATTATCCTCATTTTATAGTTCTTGACTACTTGGACTACCTGTATTCAAGTCCAAGTCATGCTAGCTACATGAGCATTTTGAAGCAGATTTGCTGTTTACTGGTTACTGACTTGCCTAAATCCAGTAAGACAGAATACTCACATAGATGACAGGTTACATGCAGCAGGCAGAAAGCGACAATTGTGAATCAATACCTGAAGGCTCAGGAAAACCACCTGGGGTGGATAGAGTCTTACTTTTTCATGGTCCACTTGTACCACAGCTGAGGAACCCCAGAAAGCAGCCCAACCTGGGTTTTACACTCCAGGATAACATGATTTGCTGGGATGAAGCATTCAGGGACATCTTCTTTTTAGGGGGGACTAGAATAGAGCCTTGGCTGTTCTGGCCAGTCTACTCTTTTCTCAGGATTTTGCATTCCCAGCATATTTTACAGTTATTCTTGAGAACTTCCAGTAAGGAAAGGGAGGGAACTGGTTGGCCCAAGACTACCCAGAGAACTACCCTGCAAACATAAACAAGTCACTCAATGTCTCTGTGCCTCAGTTTCTAGATCTGTAATACAAGGCATATTAATCCTTATTTAGTAGGACTATTGACTAAGTAAATATGTGTAAATTGGTAAGAACAATATTTAGAAAAGAGCAGGTACTATACAATTAACCATTAATATCACTTAAAAAATAATTTTTAGAAGAAAATTATCACTGACTTTGATGAACAATATGAGAAATTCATGATCAGCAAAAGGAAATAAATACACTCTCTTAGTCTGTTGGTGCTGCTATAAGAGAATATGATAGACCGGGCAATTTATAACGAACAGACATTTATTTGGCTCACTGTACTGGAGAGTAGGAAGTCTAAGATTGAGGGGGTGGCATCTGGCAAGGGCCTTCTTGCTGTGTCATTCCCTGGTGGAAGGCAGAAATGCAAGAGAGGGTGAGAAATAAGACAGGACTGAAGTTGGACTTTTATTTTTATTTTTATTTTTTTTTAGATGGAGTCTCGCTCTGTTGCCCAGACTGGAGTGCAGTGGCGCCATCTCGGCTCACTGCAAGCTCTGCCTCCTGGTTCATGCCATTCTCCTGCCTCAGCCTCCCAAGTAGCTGAGACTACAGGTGCCCGCCACCATGCCCAGCTAATTTTTTGTATTTTTAGTAGAGACAGGGTTTCACTGTGTTAGCCAGGATGGTCTCGATCTCCTGACCTTGTGATCTGCCCACCTCAGCCTCCCAAAGTGCTGGGATTACAGGCATGAGCCATGGAGCCTGATCCTGAACTTGGCCTTTTATAATAAACCCACTCCCACACTAATGGCATTAATCCAGTCATGAGGGGAGACCACATATGGCCTAATCACCTCTTATTAGGCCCCACCTCCCAACACTGTTGCATTGGGGAATAAGTTTCTACTACATCCTTTTGCAGGGCCGGGGGGTGGTTCATTCAACCAATAGCATACATATATATCAAATACTTGTGAAAGATCCAACTAAATTCTGTCATATTGGTCTCCATTGCATTAACATTTCTGTTATCAAAATCAAGAGTCCTTACTACTTCCTTCCAGTAGTAGAGGAGTATTTCTATTTTATATGTTCTTGTACCACAATGTGTATTGGAAATCAAGCAGTTCTTTTGCAAGTCATCACCATAAAAAATACTCATGATGGTATGTTGGTAAATGTTCAGCAACTGGCTCATAGAGGGGCATTTGGAACATTTGTCAATTCCTGTGTTGTGGTGGTGTAAATAATCCCACTATGGTTAATTTAAAGCTACCAATGATTTACCAACCAGAATGCAAAATTCCTGAAAATATAAGAGTCAGATAGTAAGAAACAGTACTAGCCAGCCCCAGGATATCAGTATTTATTAAGGGCCTATCTGCATGTGCTACAAACTGGGCACTTCATAAATAAGTGGAAACATCAATGACTTGTGTTTCTAAAATGATGTCATCAGTATTTCTGTGAAGGTGAGCAATTATAATGAATAGAGCTAGTTCTAAGCATAACCAAAACAAGTGGAGAAGTAAAGGACATAAGGGATTCCATGTACTTGACCCTCATCTAGTTTAGAACCAGCTTGAAAAAGAAAATAAATAGCTGGATTTTGTTTAGAAAGATAAGCAGATAAATGATGTCTTCTCCCATATGATATTCTGGCATATAAACTATAAGATAATCAACTAAATTGAAACACACAAATAAATAAGAGTTTAACTATATTTTAATCATAAGAAGTTCATTTTATATGAGTCATATAAAATGTAAAACAAAAGCTTCCTATTCTTACCATATTATGCATAAATGGGATAGTTTATGCTGATAAAATTTCAAATATTAATTTTAGGAAAAGGAGTTTTTCCAAATCTGAATTTATAAAGTTTTGAAATGACAGACCACATATCCTCAAACCATGGCTCTGATTATCAGAATCCCCAAAGAAAAAAAAAAATCAACTACATATCACATCAACTGATCACTTTTACTGCTTACATTTCTGATCCACATGTACTTGCCTGCCTGTACATATTAATATTTCAGCATGTAGCAAAATAACTGAACCCCTGAAGCTCTTCGTTCATTAATACTACTATCTGTCCCATGAATACAGTTGTCACCCTGTGCTTTTGGCAGTTGCTGAAGTTAATTTGTTAGCTTGATAGCCCCACCCAACACATTGCTCTTTCATTGTGATAATAATGAACCAGTATAAAATTTTTTATACCTTGGAATCAATGTAAAAGTAAGTAAGTGTCTAGTTTACAAGTAGAGTACTGTATTTGGTGTTATAAAGAATAAAGAAAATGGTATATAATATGATCACTGTTCCAAGGAGTTTACAATCTAATTGTGGAGATAAGATAAAGCTTTATGGACAAAATGACACTATACAATTATAATAGAGTAGTCCTTCTTTATCCTTGGGGGATATGTTCCAAGACCACTAGTGCATGCCTGAAACTGTGAAGAGTACTGAACCCTTTATATACTGTCTTTATATATATATACCTATAATAAAGTTGAACTTATAAACTAGGCACAGTAAGAGATTAACAACAATAACTAATAATAAAATAGAACAATGATAACAATATATTGGATTATAAGTTATGTGACTATGAATTCTCTCTTTCCTCTCAAAATATTTTAGTATTTTTGGACTACAGTTGAGCATAGGTAACTGAAACCATGTAAAGTGAAACCATGGATAGGAACAGACTACTGTGTTCAAGGAAGATTCAGCCTTTCATTAACCTCATCTCTGACAACCCAGGAAGCAAACAAACAAGCAAAACCTTTGCAAGGTTTTGCAAAGGCCATGTACATGACAAGGCCTTTGCAACAAAGGAAGCCTTGAGCGCTCACTTAGCAATTATTTCCTACTTTTATAACATCCCAACAAACTAAGCTACGTAATTCAAGCTGACAACTGATTTAAAAGTATCAAAACAGACCTTGGGAGAAATAATGGCCCAGAGTAAAACGAAAAGAAAAACTTTAATAATAGGGGAAATAGTCCTATATATTTTAATGGAGCATTTCAAAGAGTACTATGTTTGACTAATAAAAATTATTGTTCATAATGTTGACCCTAAGTCATCAGGAAAGTGTGAAATTAGAATAACCTGTTTAAAATGGCAAAGAGGCATGTAAAATGTCTTTTGAAAATGTTTCATTCAAAACAGTTAAGTTGTATTGCTTATGACAGGGCATCTGCTATTCAGAATTTCTTATGCTCCCAGTGTTTAACATAGCAGAGGTTTCACTGTATATTTTTGTTCTAGAAAATTCCAGGAGACACCTGGCATTGGCAGAGTCTTTTTAAGCTTATGAGAAGAGCTCTCATGAGTCAGAAAAGTTGACATTTCTTTCTAGACTATCTTCCAAGATGAGATGTTTATAAACTCACAACTTTGGGGAAGTTTACCAAATGGTGATAAGAAGATGGTCAATTCTAGACCCATTAAAATGGATGACATTCTAAGGAATTTACCTTGGTTCTTCTGTTTTCCTGCAAAGTGAGGCATTCAGGCATTGCATCTTCTGAAATTTCCTCGCCTCTTTCAGGGAAGCATATTGGGACAGAGCTTGCCAGCTGTCTGCTCCCTTTGCCTTCTGCTGCCATTATCCTGAGGTACCGCCCCACCTTCTGGCCCTCCAGCTTGTGGGGGGTGGGGAATAGGGAGGAGAACAGAACTCTCACTGCCTCTGACATGCATAACACAATGAAAAGAGCAGAAGGAATGTATATCTATACATATATTTGTCTCTCTCTACATATAGACATACATAGACTGATAGTACGAGTGTGTGCATGTATATGCATGTGAATCCACATGCCCAGTGCCAGAATATCTCTATATGTATATATACACGGTATATATTCCATATGCTCTTTCTTTCTGCAGCACACATATGCAGCTGGGAATAACTACTGTGAAAAAAAATTACATACTCACCGAAGACAAATTATGAAGCAGAAACAAGAATATATGGAATGTAGCTATTATAAATTCTTCTCATCTGCTGCCTGCCTTTATTAGAACATGCTCATGTAGCTTAAGAAAATATCTAGCGTTTTATATTGCATGCATATAAAACTACCTCTTTTCCCTCAGTCTCATGTTTTACACAAGCTCAGCCAGTCACTTAAGCTGGTTCTGGACTCACAACTAATGTAATCAAAAGGTTTAAAGAAACATAATAAATACTTAATGCTGAATTATGATGGTTGAGTAGATTCCTGGGCAAAAAAAAGCACTGTATAGTTTGAGCAAACAAAAAGATGACAGGATTCCATAATAGACAAATGTGTATAATGACTACTATCTGCAAGTCACTGCACAAAAGACCCAGGCATCTATTTTGTCGTTTAATCCTCACCTGCCCCTATGCAGTTATTACCATCACTCTCGCCATTTTACAGATAAAGAAAGCGGGGTTTAGAGAAACTAAATAACTGACCTATTGGGCCGGGATCTGGCTGCAGTATATCTGCCTCCAGAGCCTTTCTTCTTCTTTTTTTTATTTTTCTTTTTTTGAGACGGAGTCTTGCAGAGCCTTTCCTCTTAAACACCATCTTACGCTGCCGCTAACCCAGGGTATATTAAGATGTCTAACATATATAGAAGCATATGCTGTGCATATAGGAATATAAAAGCATATGATAGTATTCTAGGTGGTGGAAGCTAACCCCTCCTTTTAAATTTGTTTTTGTCATTCCTTTACTATAAGTAGTTGATAAATTTCATGATGCACAATTTTGTAAGGTCCTCTGAACAGGCTATGCCATGGTGAAGCCATTATGATCCCTGTGATCCACACGTACACATCCAGAAGGTCTCCTGGAGCCAGAAAGTCTGGGACAACAGGAAAACCACAAAGGAAGAAAAAACAGCTAGTTCCTGTCTTAGCTGATTAGCCAGCCTTGCAACATTCTACCCTTGTAACATGCTCTACCCTAACTGATCATCCTCGTGACACTGTGCCCTGTGACCCCTCCCACCTTGTGATAATGTACCTTGTGACATTCTTCCCCTCCCGCAATAAACGTCCCCTAACTGTAACTTTCCACTGCTTAGCCCTAACCTGTAAAACTAGCTCCAATCCCGCCACCCTCCACTGACTCCCTTTTCAGACTCAGCCCACTCGCACCCGAGTGAATCAACAGCCTTGTTGCTCACACTTAGCCTGTTCAGGTTGTCTCTTCAATTAGACACACGCATAACAAATTTAACCAGTGTATTTTTTTTGAGAACAAGTCTTGTTCTGTCGCCCAGTCTGGAGTGTAGCAGCGTGATCTCAGCTCACTGCAATGTCCCCCTTCCAGGTTCAAGTGATTCTCTTACCTCAGCCTACCAAATAGCTGGAATTACAGGTGTGCGCCACCACGCCTGGCTAATTTTTGTATTTGCAGTAGAGATGAGGTTTTGCCGTGTTTGCCAGGCTTGTCTCCAACTCCTGGCCTCAAGCAATTTGCCCACCTCCATCTCTGAAAGTATTGGGATTATACATGTGAGCCACGACGCCCAGCCCTGACCAATGTAATCTAAACTGGGTTATTGAGGGTTCAGTTACAATGAATCTGATGTAATTTTTAACTCAAATTTTAAAATAACTACAAGTGTGCAACTTAAATAAGCATTAAAATAGTAAAAAAAAATCCTTTTTTTCCTACTTATATATTAACTTTTATTAAAATTTATCAGGACAATAGTGACTTACTTACTTACTCAGAGTGACAACAGTAAGCTGAATACTTTCCCAGCCTTTGCAGTGGTCCCTCTGGGGAGTTGGGTTGGGTGTTCAGTGGATGTATTAACTTTTTTGGGCCACCACAATACACTGAATAGCCTTTAATGGCCTGAAAACGCAGGTGATTAAGCATTCATAGGCCAAGTGACAAATGGCAGCAATCCCAAACCATTTCTCAATGAAGACTTCTTGTTTAGGAATTTATAAGGAAGTAATCACTTAGTAAGATCTATCACCCACTTCAAATGCTTCAATTATTCATCTCACTAACACATTGAGCTTAATTCTCCTCGGTGTCTAAATTGCTTCCTGATATTAATTTAAGGGCTTGAGGAGCGATCCTAACTCATTTAGGCCACTTGGTGCTGTTAAGACTTGTGAAATGTATTTCAGGAAAAGAGGCAATTCAGCCGACATTTCAAAAATTGTTCAGCCCACAAACTTCTCACCAGCCTGTCCATTTACAAATTTCAGGCAGTTAAGACAGTAAGTTTAGTACATAATCCCTGCAACTATATAAAATACATTATTATTAGAAAAAAATTATGCAAGCCTGAAAATTTTGTTCCAGAAGCAAAGGGCAGTTTTGGTTTTTTGGGTTTTTTTTTTTTTTTTGGCAGTTATATAATTTTTTGAGATCACTTTCAATCTACTAATCTCCAGATTTGGGGGAATTTATTTTAATTTATTTATTTTTATTTTCTTGAACCAAATCCAAATTATTAGTTTTAGCTGGAATTCCTTCATTTTTTTAAAGCTTATAATCTAAATTTCTATAAAGAGGTATTATCCTATTTAGCCAAAATATTCATACATGAAATATGTATAATGCTATACAAATGTGACTATTACTTTAAATATAAAATATTAAATTGTAAGCAATAAATATTAGGTTAGGAACAAAACTGAGTTTGGAAAAAAATCTAGAACTACTTCCTGGACTTAATCTCTCCTTTTATAGATGCAGAGTAATCATCTATGCAAGAATAAATTTAGCTTAGAGGCTTTTCTTTCATATGTGGGCTAAAAGCCCACCCTTTGTCCAATAGAAATGAAAAGCATGTATATCTATTTCAGTCAGAAATGCAAAATATCTGTATTGGAAGTTCTTTATAGAAAATATAACCTTGAACTTTCAAATAAGCATGGTACTTTATAACTATGTTGCACCCTAGCAGCTAAGTCTTATGGTAGGTTCTCATTAAGTATTATCACATTTAATTCTTAATAAAACACTTGTTAAGAGTGTTGATATTATTGTATTATTTTTCAGATTAGAACACTGAGGCTTATAGAGTTTAAATGCCTTTCTGGAAATGATTTAGCTAGGGAGAGGCCAAGTGAGGAAAAAACCAGGCCACCTTATTCCAAAGTTGGAGCCCTTGATTCTCGCAACATTCTGTTCCTCCTGTCCAATTCCTATTGAAAGTCAAATTTTGCGAAAATGTACTTATTTAAGACTGTCTGGAAGTCAAGTAGTTATTTTATTTCTGTAAATATTCTGTTTCAACTTTATTAATATGCCATGCTTACAAATCATAATTTGATCTTTGTACAATTGCTTTAAAAGGAATTATCCTTCAATGTTTGATACCCACCTACACTGAGGATCATATTACAACTGGCATATAAAATACATAATATAGAGAAGATGTTGAAGATATCATCCACCCCATGGAAGACAGTCCTACTTTTTTGTTTTTTTAAATGAAGAACAATGTTCTTTTTCTTTATAAAACAATATGTCATTGAAGAAAAATTAGAAGAGAGTAGGAAAAATGAATGATAAAAGCACTCATAATCCCCAACATCCAGTGGTCACTAATGATAACCCTTTGAAGTGTAACTTTCTTGATCAGTTTAGTATGCTAACATATTAAAGAGCATGTTAGGTGTATTAGTCTGCTCAGGCTGCCACAACAAAATTTCACTTAAACAACAGAAATTTATTTTCTCATATCTCTGAAGACTAGAAGTCCAAGATCACCATGCCAGCAGGCTTGGTTTCTTGTGAAGCCTCTCTTCCTGGCCTGAAGATGTTGACTTCTTGCTGTGTGCTTGCATGGGGCCTCTTGTGTGCATGCATTGAAAGAAAGCTCTGTGTTTCTTCCTCTTCTTCCAAAGCACAACAATCCTAAGGGATTTGAACTCTGCTTTTTTTTTTTTTTTTTTTTTTAACCTCATTTAACCTTAATTACCTCCTTAAAGGCCCTATCACCAAACACAGTTATAGTAAAGATTAGACCTTCTGGAATGGATTAAAAAACACAATGCAAATATCCGCTGCCCACTTTCACCACTTCTATTCAACATAGTACTGAAAGTCCTAGCCAGAGCAATCAGGCAAGAGCAAGGAATAAATAGCATCCAAATTAGAAAAGAGAGTCAAACTATGTCTATTTGGTGATGATACAATCTCATATCTCAAAAATCCTAAAGACTCCTCCAAAAAACTTCCAGACTTGATAAATGAATTCGGTAAAGACTCAGGTTACAAAATCAATGTATACAAATCAGTAGCACTACTATACACCAATAATGACCAAGCTGAGATCAAATTAAGAACTTAATTCCATTTATAATAGCTACAAAAAAACCAAAATACCCAGGAATATAGCTGTTTGAAATTCTTGTTCTTTGATGCTGTAAAGAAATAGCACTTGAACGTAAATTTAATTTTTTCAGCAAGGCTATTTTTACTTTCTGCAGAAAGGGTACACTTGCTAGCAGTTTTGCTACGAGAGTACACTAAAAAAAGAAAAGAGGGTCATTTATAACTTGACGCGTCTACCTTATTGCTGTGTCCGGTTTCCCTTGGTTGGAACAGGACTTCACATTCTGTATTTGTCTTGACTGGCTAGCAACTTAGAACTTTTTAAAAGAGGCAAAGGCAGAGGAGAACAAAGGGAGGAGGAAGTAACTTGTGGAATGCTGAGAAAGGTAAAAACACCTTCAAATAAGGAAGAGGCACAGGATATGACCTAATGCTTGCTTAGACTAGTATAAGCATGCCAGGGCAAATATTTAGGCTAAATTGTGGGCGCTAAGAACATAAAGTACATTGATTTCTCTATTACGGCTAGCAGACATTCAAGAATGTTAGCACAGGTCTTTGAATAAATTTTGCTTCTAAGACAAGTTACTATTTATTCTTAATTAGATGGGGGGGAAAGTCTTTGAAGAAGAACCTCTACTTTACTTTTTACATAGTTTACTAAGGAGGTGGCATATCTTAACAAGTTGAACTACAAAACACTGATGAAGGAAATCACAGATGACACAAACAAATGGAAACATATCCCATACTCATGGATTAGAAGAATCAGTATTGGAAAATGACCATACTGCCTAAAGCAATCTACAGATTCAATGCAATTCCTATCAAAATACCAATGTCATTTTTCCCAGAATTAGAAAAAACATGCTAAAATCCATGTGGAAACAAAAGAGAACCTGAACAGCCAAAGAAATCCTAAGCAAAATGAACGAATGAGGCATCACATTACTTTGCTTCAAATTATACTACAAGGCTATAGTAACCAAAACAGCATGGTACTGTTATAAAAGTGGACACATAGACCAATGCAACAGAATAGAGAACCAGAAAGAAAGCCAAATACCTACAATTAACTTACCTTCAATAAAGCAGACAAAAAATATACTGGGAAAAGGACACCCTATTCAATAAATGGTGCTAGAAAAATTTGATAGCCACATGCAGAAGAATAAAACTGGATTCCTATCTCTCACCTTATACAAAAAGTAACTCAAGATGAATTAAATATCCAAATGTAGGACCTGAAACCTAAAAATTCTAGAAGAAATCCTAGGAAAAACTCTTTTGGACATTGACCTAGGCAAATAATTTATAACTAAGACCTCAAAAGCAAATGCAACAAAAACAAAGATAAATAAATGGGACTTAATCAAACTAAAAAGCTTCTGCACAGCAAAAGAAATAATCAACAGAGTAAATATACAACTTACAGACTGGGACAAAATATTCACAAACTATACGTCTGACAAAGAACTCATATCCAGAATCTGCAAGGAACTGAAACAAATCAGAAATTTAAAAAACCAAATAATCCTATTAAAAAGGGGTAAGGGACATCAACAGACATTTCTCAAAAGAAGATATACAAATGACCAACAAACATAGGAAAAAATGCTCAACATCATGAAACATCCAGGAAATGCAAAAACAAAAATAGATGTCGGCACAACTGCAGTGAAAACAGAGTACTTATACACTGTTGGTGGGAATGTAAATTAGTACAACCTCTATGGAAAACAATGTGGAGATTTCTCAAAGAACGAAAAGTAGACCTACCATTCTATCCAGCAATCCCACTACTGGGTATCGACTTAAAGGAAAATAAATCACCTATATCAAAACTACAACCTCACTTATCTATTTATTGCAGCACATTTCACAATTGTGAAGGTATTGAATCAACCTATGTTCCCATCAACTGGTAAGTGGATAAAGAAAATACCTACATAAAAAGGAACAAAATAATGTTTTTTGCAGCAAGCCAGATGGAACTGGAGGCCATTATCCTAAGTGAAGTAACTCAGGAATGAAAAATCAAATACTGCATGTTCTTTCTTATAAGTGGGAGCTAAGCTATGGGTATGCAAAGGCATACAGAATGGTATAATGCACACTGGAGACTCAGAAGGGGAGTGGGTGGGAGGAGGATAAGGGATTAAAAATTAACTATTATGTACAGTGTGCACTATTGGGTGACAGGTACACTAAAAGCCCAGACTTCACCAAACAATCTATCTGTGTAACCAAAAACCACTTATACACCTAAATTTATTGAAATAAAAGTAGAAGGAGAGAAGGAAGGGACGGAGGGAGGAAGGGAAGGAAAGAGGGAGGGAGGGAGGGAGGCAGGAAAAAAGAGGGAAAGGAGGGAAGTTCAGACATTCAACTTATGAATTTTGGGGGCACACAATTCAGTCCATACATTAGGTATAGAATAATACTTCATATACTGTGTAGTAACCTGATTTTTTGCTAACCATTATATTGTGTATATCTTGTCCTGACAAGAAATATTATCTATAATTTTATTGTTATTCTGATAATATGCGATGTACCATAATTTATTAAAATAAAACCTTCATTGTTGTATGTTGAGTACATTTGAATTTTCCTTAGTGTAAACAACATTGTCATGAGCCTTTTTGCAGCTACCAAATATTTGTCTGTATCTTGGATTATTTCCTGATACCATATTTCTAGTAGAAGAATTACCAAGTCATAATAGTAAGCGGGCTGTTAAGACTTTTTATATACATTGTCAAAATACCTTTCAGAAAAGTTATATCAATTTACATACTCAGTAGCAGTGCTTGAGACTGCAAGTTTCTTGAATCCTCACAAAAATGAATATTATTTTAATTTATGCCCATTTACTATGCAAACATTTTCCATTTGATGTTCCAATTTGCACTTCTATTTCTAATGATAACAGAGTTTTCTAATTTTTTTAGTCATTTGTGTTTTCTCTTTTGAGATTGCCTGTTCATATCCCTTGTCTTTCTCTATTAAAAGGTTCATCTTTTTGTCATTGAAATATGTGAGAACTATTAACTCTGAGTGTCACATCTATTTCAAATACATTTTCAGTTTACTTGCTTTTTATTGTATATATATTTTCTGATATTTTTAATATTTTTGAACAACTTGTCTACTGAACTTTTTCACTATGATGTCTGCCCCTGTGGTTATATGTAGAAGAGGTGCCATAGTTAGTGTCCTCTTAAAAAAAAAAATCAGGGAAAAGCTTTTGCTTAGGTCTCAGTGTCAGAAACAGTGTGCTTCTCCAGAACAATGGTGTGTTTTTGTCTTACAAACACTGTGCATCTTATAATTCATTTTGTTTCTTTCTTTCCTCTGACTACAAGTAGAAACAAATTTATAACCTACCTCCAACAACTACATAAAACATGTAGTGTGGGTACTTCTGTAGGATAATACAAAGGATTATTTTCTTACATTTATTTCCACTCATCAAAGTTTCCTTAACTATTTACAATACTTTCCTAATGTGTGTGCATGTGTGCATGCAGGTGCACGTATGTGTTGCAAGATGCTTCAAATGCCTTCAGATTTTAGAATATATTCATTTGACTACACTTAATGGAGTCAAAATTTCATTATTTGATCAGAGATAATAAATAAAAGGAAATCAGCTTAAGTTTGAAGCCTTTTTTTTGAGACTTGGATATTTTTCCATGGTTTATAAACTGGTTTGAAGATAATTCTGCAAGCAAAGCTTTATAAATGAAAACACTTACATCATTAGAATAAATACTTAGAAACTCCAGAAAAAAATTAAGCACAAAAATTTTAATTATGGCTTTACATATATGTTTGAAATCAGCATTATACTTTCACAGATCAACTTGTAGCCATAAATTTGACTTCTAATACACACATGCAATGTTTTCAACATACCTACATTCTATATGCATAACAATTCACAGTACTTAAATAGAAAGATTGTAGGTTTACCTCACTAATAAGAAGACTACATTAAAGAGCATACCAAATGATCGTATGGCTCTAATAAAAATCTAAATAGCCATAGAAATTAACTTTAGCTTTCAACTGTTTTAAGTGCAACAATGCAATGAAAATACATAATAATTCTAAATCTATTAGAAAGATTCCTATATATTAATAATCAGGTCAGGTTCAGTTACTTGGTGATTCACCTATCCTGAACAATTACACAGATATGACTATATATAAAACTATATATATAAAACTACATATATATATATAACTACATATGGGGTGTGTGTGTGTGTGTGTGTGTGTATAAAAGTTTACATTATGACCAATGAAAAGACTTTCAGAAGATGAACTCCACTTTATGTTAATAAAATCAAAGACCTTAGGTCCAGTTGAGAAAAACACTATAAACTCAGGGAAGGGTAAACAATGCCTACACGTCTCAGGATCATCTGTTCAAAAATATAATGAGGAAAATGGTATTAGAAAGAACACTGCTTAACATAATGTCCTACAGATTCATCCACGTTGTTGCAAATGACAGAATTTTATTCTCCTTTATGGCTGGATAGTATTACATTGTATACATACATTCCACATTTTCTTTATCCATTCATCCACAGAAAATAAGCCAGGCATAGAAACACAAACATCACACGATCTGACTCATATGCAGAATCTAAAAAGGTTGATCTCATGGAAGTAGAGAGTAGAATGGTGGTTACCAGAGGCTGAGAAGGACAGAAGGAAGGGAAGGAGTAGGAGAGGATTTTGAATGTTATCACCACAAGTAAATGATAAATGTTTAAAGTGATGCTAATTACCCTGATTTGATTATCATATAATGTATACATGCATTGAAACTTCACACTGTACCCCACAATATGTACAATTATTATGTGTCAATTATAAATAAAATAAAACTTAAAAAAAGAAAAGACAGGATGAAGTTGAAGTTATTTTTTGATAACTTTACAATATTGTTAATATTCCTCATTGAGAAACTTCTCTAAATAACTCAATAGCTATTTGCTTTAAAAATTCATTATTTATTTTATGTAAATAAATTTGAGCCTAAAGTTCACGGTAATATTTTAGAGAACTGCAAGGCTCACATGGAATATTTACAGGGAGTATCTAAGGCAAGTGAGGAGGATTTCAATTACGTAAAAATTTAAAAAGTCCCAAACACCAAAAATATAAGCAACGTCAAAATAAAAGTGAAAAACTGAAACATACATATGACAGGCAAAGGGTTTTTACCATTAATATAAAAAGAGCTCTTAAAAAATCAGGGTGAAAAAATTAACATCCTGGTACATAAACTGGCAAAGATCGGATTCATAAAGAAAGTAAAATAAATATGAACAGAGCAAGTATTAATGTAAATTAAAACAAGATTCTATGTTTTAGTTATCAATACTCAATATTGTTGAAAAAGTATTGAAATCAGCAATCTCATTTACTGCTGGTACATTCAATGTGGTATTTCTGTAGAGAAATTTTGCTATGTGTATAAAGAATCTTAAACAGAAATTCATTGTTCTTGACATAGTAATACTACTCCTGAGAATCTAGTATAAGGAAATTTGCCCAAAGAGTTTTAGAAAGATGTTTTTACAGCATGATTTATAATGGGAAATTTGGGAATAATCTAAAGGTTCTATGGGTAAATAAATTAAGAAACAGCCATGCATTATATTTTAAAATAGCTTAAAACCTTATTTTCAAAGAATAGCATGAAACATAAGGAAAAATTTGTGAAGAATCTAAAGAAAAAAACACAATATAAAATACTATATATGGTATAAAAGCAACTTACAATTTTATTAACATAAAATTGTATATACATACATAAAAATACATATATGTATAATATATATGGCTTATTACACATCTATTTTCATGTATTTTTCAATTGGGACTTTTATTTGACTTCTCTGAATACAACAAAGTGCAGTGGAAAACAATTTTGTCATGAGCTAGGAAAAAACCCCAGAAACATCTACATCAATGAAAAGCCCAGGATTTCACTGTGAGTTGCATGAGTGAAAGGCTTGCAAAGCATGGTAGGGTCTCACTGGAAGAACAAGAATCAATGACAGGAAAACTCAATTTATAATTAAACTATTTTTATAATTGTTTGACTGAGTCATTTCCAGCCACAGGGTCTCTAATTGAATTTCCCACGTTAAACCTTTCATCTCTCCTATGGCTTCTGTAGGGAAAGCAACTTCCCTAATATCTCTTCTAAGTAACTCCTACCCATCCTTCAGATCTCAAATATCACTTCTTTCAGGAAGGCAGAAACCTACTCAGAACAGGTCAAGTTCCCATTTTATACAATACCTTCGCAGTTTTATCCTTCCCTATTGCTCTTAATTCCAACGTAATTTAATAATTAAATGGATGATTCATTGCTGAATGCCTCCTTCCCTCTTTCCCAGAACAAAAATTCTATGAAGGTAGAAATCAACCCCGTCTTGTTCACTACTCTGCCCCCAAGGCCCAGCAAATAACAACAGGCAGCACATCACTATGTGTCAAGTATTCTTCTGAGTTTTTTAGGTATATTAATTTATTTAATCTTCATAACAATCCTATAAGGGAGTTATAATTGTCTTCATTTTAAAAAGGGAGGAACTGAGGCACAGAGGTCCCAGGTCACACAACTAGTAAACGTCTGGGCCAAGATTCCAGCCCAAGCTGTCTGGCATCCTTAACCATGATCTATGCCTTCTCGTTGTAGGTACCCCATAAATATTTGAATAAATATTTGAAGAAATGAATGAGGAAGCACATTAGCAATAAAATGTGTATTTGCTATGAATTAAGCACCAGCAGAGACATGCCCTGTAACAGCTGTAGCTCATCATTTCATGGTCACCTGACCATAATAGATGCAGAGGACTCCAGTTCTGTAATAGGAATACCATGAACAAAGCTCCATAGACACCCTCATTAGAAATTCAATTATAATGATTTCTTTAGAATAATAGACTATTTCAGACTTTAGATTTTAGTGACAGAAATCTGAAATTAAAAGATTTGGAGAAAAGGCGTAAATGGTTTTATGACACATATATGCATCAACTCTAATTATAACAACTGACCAGCCACAAAGCTCTCCCTTTTTTGTATGCTCTTATTTCTTGTTGAAATCAGCTTTGAAAGAGGGTCTGTAATTGCAAACAAGTTGTGCAGAATAAACAAGCCATTATTGTAATGAGGATAATTCTTGCTGAGGATTATTTTTAAAAGCCAAATTATAGACTCCCAGTCTAAATTGTATCTGTTTTTTGTCACTCGCTTTCAAATTTGGTACTTATTTGCATTTTGCCTGACCTGCTAGTTAGAGCACAAGTTCACAGAGTCCCTTCTGATGCCATAATGAGCTAAGGTAATAACCACCACATAATTGTGTTCAACTGCATACAAGTGTTTACTTTTTACTGCTGTGCGTCTGCCTCCGAGATTTTTGAGATGCAATTATGCATTGCAAAATTTGCAAGTTGCCAGCCTTGCTTGGACTATTTTTGCTATGTTTCACATTTAAACTGCTTAAGTGTATAAGTGGAGGTATAAAACAGCTAGGTTTTTCAGACTAGAAAATTACTGTTACTTAAATGGCAGAATTTCTGCTCTGTGGTTTCCTATTTCCATGCCTTGCCTCGGCTACATATCTTTTTAACCATCTGTTTCTTTCTGGCGACCAGCTACAGGGAGGCAAGCAACTGTATCTGCATTACTATGTGGTTTGACATCTGGTATCTAAATCCAACCATGGTATTGATTTGTGAATTGTTTAAATATGAGATCATATTAGTTACACTTGCAGATCCCTCTTCATTAACATTTCTAACCCTGCTCATGCCAGAATTGCATGCCATTTGCCATAGAGAAAGAGTATGCATGTTTTCCTGCAGGTTGCATAGAATTTGGGTATGTGAATATGAAATTTTTTAAGTAACAAGAATATATTACACAAGAATTAAAATTGGAAATTTCAGATATGATAGTGAGAGGTGTTAACACACATCTCAATGTGCACATGCTCTTAAGTATTCCCAAGACCGCTCTTGTTGAACAAATTCAAAAACTGTTGAAATCATGACATATATCAATCTTTTTAGACAAAGATACTATTGACCCATGATCATTTGGAAAATGTCGCTGTTCTCTCTAGAAGGAAAGGATTCTACACTGTCTCCTCTTTCCCTTGTTGCTGAAAGTGTGCATGTGGAAAATGCCAACTAGGGTTAGGGTACAGGAGGATACCCCAGACCTCAGAAAACACCAAAACACTGAGGAAATAAAACAATGGCTTTGGTCTCATAAGCACCACTCATGATATAGTTTACAAATGATAGTCATGATGTTCCCAACAATCTCTTAATTCTTCTTAGTTATTGATTCCCATGCTTAATTAAGACCACTTGACAGTCCAAGTGAGCCAAGAACGATTCAGATGGAAAGTACAATTTTGCATTAAAAATCATCTCAGAAAAAGATGCGTGATTTTGCTACCATCCTGTTATACATAAGAAGAGAGACAGGAAATTGATTCTGCCCACGAAGGAGGCATAGAATCTACCTGGACCATGAGAGACCTCTTAAAATGAGCCCCTCTTTATTTCTTGCTTCTTCCAAACTCGCACTCTCTTAAACAGGTTTTGACATAATCTTGTAATTATCACCTCAGAAAGCAGACATGAGATCTGTTTAACAAACTACTTGGGAAATATTACTTTTCACATTCTATAGAAAAAGTATCAAAAAAAGCAAACTCCAAATAAAGTAAGGGCATATTTACCAGCTCCTTCAGCTGAAACTAAATTACCTTTAAATCTGCTTAAAGTTATTTTACTTACCTCGCATAACCTTTCCTATCTACTCACCCACACCCTTTATTGACCTAAAGAAATCATATTCATCCTTTATGATTCAGCTCAAATGTCATTTCATCTCTGAAGACTTCCTTGATTCTCCCAGCAAGAGTCAGGTGCTTTGACACAACTCTCCTTTATACTTGAAATACCTCTATGATACTGCCTATGCTTCTATTCAGGTGTGTTTAGATCATGTGCTTACATGACAGTACCAGTCAAGAACTGTCATAATAAGGTCATATAACAAACTCAGTAATACTACTAGCATAGAGCAGTAAGTTTGCTTTACTCACAGGTCTGGGGCTCAGCTAGATATTCTGTTTCAAGTGTTCCATGTGTTATCCAGGCTAGGGAGCAGATGACAAGGAGAAGCTTCTCTAAAGCAATAGCATGGCTCTTAAGCTTGGCTCAAAACTGACACACTCACTTCTGCCCACATATAATTGGCCAAAACAAGTCACATGGCCAAGTCCAAAGTCAAAGCATAAGAAAGTACCCTTCATCCATAATGAGTCCATGGTAAGAAGATAGATGCAGGGAAGACTGAAAACACTGAGGCATAAAATTAAACCTACCATAATGTCTACTACAGCAAACGTCACACATTCAGCAGAGATTCATTGGATGAATGAATAAATAGAACCCAAAACATTCAGAGTAAATTTCAAAGTTTGTGGAAATAAAATATGCCTTAAAAAAAAAAAACCTCAGTAATCAAATTCCTCTTTAGTAAGCTTTGAGTTATCAATTTAACCTTGTTTGGACTTAAGTACATGCATTTCTTGTTATGGTAACAAATTACCACAAATTCAGTAGCTTAAAACAATATAAATTTATTATCTTATGGTTGTGGAGGTCAGAAATCTGTGTCTCACTGGACTAGAATCAAAATGCTAGCAGGACTATATACCTTTTGGAGGCTCTGGGACAGAATCCTTTTTCTTTCTTTCTTTCTTTCTTTTTTTTTTTGTCTTTTTCATCTTCCAAAAGAGGCCCACATTCCCTGGTTCATGGCCCCTTCTATCTTCAAAGCCAGTGATGGCAGCCAAACTTTCCCATAGCATATTGCTCTGACACTCTTCTGTTTCTCCCTTCAACATTTAAAGGACTCTTGTGATTACATAGGACCCACCCAGATAACCCAGGAAAATCTCCCTATTTTAAATTTAGCTAATTAGCCACTTTAATATCATCTACAACCTTAATCTCTCTTTGCCATGTAACCTAACATATTCACAAGTTCCATGGAATAGAATATGGACATCTGAAGAGGGGAGGGGAGCAGATTTTTCTGTCTACCACATGGCTACAACATATTCTAATGAAAAAGCACAGATCCAGGAAGCAGTTCTAGTTTGAGTCCTACAACTAGCCAAAAATAGTAAATTGGACAAATCCCCTAAAATTTCAATTATTTCTGGTGAAATGAGGAGGTGGTTCTAGCTGATCTCTAGGGCCCTTTCCAACTCAAATTCCCTTGATTCTGTGAATATAGTACATCTAATTATACCTTAGAGTTAAAAGAGATTAAAGCCTAATTCATTAGCCTAAAAACAAAAATTCAGGAGAAAGCCTAGCAGTGTTATGGACACATGGAGGAGGGTCATTATTAATCCTCTCTGGGTGTCTATAGGGGCTTCATGGAGGAGGTGAGATCTGAGCTTATACACCCCTGCAGTAAGGACACTGATATTCTGAGCATGGGAACCAGAGGTAGAGGGCACAGGAAATGAAGGGCACAAACCTTATAGGGGCACAAGCCATGTAGAGAATAGTGAGAAATCACATGTGGACAGAGCATAAAGAGGCAGGAGTAGAGACTGGAAGTGTAGCATAAGGTCAAATTGCATGCATTCTATGGAGAAAGGGGAGTAAATTTTTTTAGTAAGTAAGGAACAGGCATGGCAGGTGTATTAGTCCATTCTCACACTGCTAATAAAGACATACTCGAGACCGGGTAATTTATAAAGGAAAGAGGTTTAATTGACTCACAGTTCAGCATGGCTGGCGAGGTCTCAGGAAACTTACAATCATGGAGGAAGGGGAAGCAAACACGTCCTTCTTCATATGGCGGCAGCAAGAAGCAGTTCTGAGTAAAAGGGTGAAAAGCCCCTTATAAAACCATCAGATCTCATAGGAACTCACTCACCATCACGAGAACAGCAGCATGGGTGTAACCACCCCCATGATTCAATTACCTCCCACTGGTCCCTCCCAGGACAAATGGGAATTATGGGGACTACAATTCAAGATGAGATTTGGGTGGGGACACAGCCAAACCATATCAATAGGTTTTGTGTCTCTTACAAAGATAATGCAAGAATAATGAGAGAGGGCAGTTTTTTTAGCTGCTTTATTTTATTTAACATTTTAGCTAATAGTGTTGCATTAAACTAGCTTACCGGATACCACAGATTAGATTTTCTTAAAGATTTTAAAAGGCAAAGGAAAAAACAGTAAAGAATATTTGTGTATCAGCTCACCAGTGGTCTTCAAATGTAAAAAAATATTTATTTAGAATAAAAACATATTTTAAAACTATATTTTAAAAATAGAATTATACAAACTGAGTAAGTTCACCCACGTAGAGTTTAGAGAATTAAATACACTTCCAACCCAAAATTACACTCAGCCCCATGCTAAGTGAGCATTTGCTGTATTTATCAACTTCTTATTGACAAGTTGTTCCCAAGATTCCAATTCTGTAGGCTCCTGTTTATTCTCTTTGTTTTAGTAGTTACAGTCCAAACTCTGGGGTAGCTAATTGCCCATTAACATTATTTCATCTCTCACCAAAAACATAGATATCTTGAATGATGGGAATGTGTGATTTTAATTGAATCTCTCACTTTTATCTACTGAAGAAGTATTTAGATTAGATAGGACACTTTTCTTTCTGTCTCATCCTTTTTTCTGCTCTCTTGAAGATTTGAGCCTCTCCCACAGGACAGCAGAGTGGAGTCCATGGAGTTCCTCAGAGCATTCTTGAGACAAACCATCTGGACTCAAACCTACCTCCAGTATTTGTGTGACACTGAGCAAGTTACTTAACTACTATATGTCTTAGTTTTTTTCATCGTAAAATAGGGATAAAAGTAATACACACTTCAAAGGGCTGTAATAAGTGTTAGATAAGTCAATATCTGCAACAAGCCTATGCTTAGAAACCAGGCATTATGAAAAGTGTTTATTAAATAAAACCCCCTGGATTGACAGGTATGTGAGAAAGAAAAACTCCTTACCTGCTTAAGCCCCTAGAGTATTTTCTGTTACTTATGCCAGAATATAATCTTAGTTGATACATGTGCCAGATAAGGCTTTTCAAAATCAGGCCTTTTAGTTCCTTTCCAATCTCATTTCTCTTTACTCTTTTGCCTCTCCACTTCCTATGCCCAACTTCTCACCTCCGGACACTTGCCCTAAGCACCCAGAGTCACACTGTTACACCTCCCATTATCCTTAAAGACCTACACTTCACCTTCAACATCACATCATTCAGAAAGCCTTTCTTAACTTTTATTCAACACACTATGTTGTACTTATTTCACTACATGTATGTTTCTTTTATTAAAGTGTCAGTGCGCTGAGAAATCAAAGAAAACACAAATGGAAAAACATCCCATGCTCATGCAAAGGAATAATCAATATCATTAAAATGGCTATACTGCCCAAAGCAATTTATAGATTCAATACTATTCCTATTAAATTACCAACGACAGGTATTCAATTAGGAAAAGAGGAAGTCAAATTGTCCCTGTTTGCAGATGACATGATTGTATATCTAGAAAACCCCGTCGCCTCAGCCCAAAATCTCCTTAAGCTGATAGGCAACTTCAGCAAAGTCTCAGGATACAAAATCAATGTGCAAAAATCACAAGCATTCTTATACACCAATAACAGACAGAGAGCCAAATCATGAGTGAAGGCCCATTCACAGTTGCTTCAAAGAGAATAAAATACCTAGGAATCCAACTTACAAGGGATGTGAAGGACCTCTTCAAGGAGAACTACAAACCACTGCTCAATGAAATAAAAGAGGATAGAAACAAATGGAAGAACATTCCATGTTCATGGGTAGGAAGAATCAATATCGTGAAAATGGCCATACTGCACAAGGTAATTTATAGATTCAATGCCATCCCCATCAAGCTACCAAGGACTTTCTTCACAGAATTGGAAAAACCTATTTTAAAGTTCATATGCAACCAAAAAAGAGCCCGCATTGCCAAGTCAATCCTAAGCCAAAAGAACAAAGCTGGAGGCATCACGCTACCTGACTTCAAACTATACCACAAGGCTACAGTAACCAAAACAGCATGGTACTGGTACCAAAACAGAGATATAGACCAATGGAACAGAACAGAGCCCTCAGAAATAATGCTGCATATCTACAACTATCTGATCTTTGACAAACCTGACAAAAACAAGAAATGGGGAAACGATTCCCTATTTAATAAATGGTGCTGGGAAAACTGGCTAGCCATATGGAGAAAGCTGAAACTGGATCCCTTCCTTACACCTTACACAAAAATTAATTCAAGATGGATTAAAGACTTACATGTTAGACCTAAAACCATAAAAACCCTAGAAGAAAACCTAGGCAATACCATTCAGGACATAGGCATGGGCAAGGACTTCATGTCAAAGACACCAAAAGCAATGGCAACAAAAGCCAAAATTGACAAAAGGGATCTCATTAAACTAAAGAGCTTCTGCACAGCAAAAGAAACTACCATCAGAGTGAACAGGCAACCTACAGAGTGGGAGAAAATTTTTGCAATCTACTCATCTGACAAAGGGCTAATATCCAGAATCTACAATGAACTCAAACAGATTTACAAGAAAAAAACAACCCCATCAAAAAGTGGGCAAAGGATATGAACAGACACTTCTCAAAAGAAGACATTTATGCAGCCAAAAGACACATGAAAAAATGCTCATCATCGCTGGCCATCAGAGAAATGCAAATCAAAACCACAATGAGATATCATCTCACACCAGTTAGAAAGGCGATCATTAAAAAGTCAGGAAACAACAGGTGCTGGAGAGGATGTGGAGAAATAGGAACACTTTTACACTCTTGGTGGGACTGTAAACTAGTTCAACCATTGTGGAAGTCAGTGTGGTGATTCCTCAGGGATCTAGAACTAGAAATACCATTTGACCCAGCCATCCCATTACTGGGTATATACCCAAAGGATTATAAATCATGCTGCTATAAAGACACATGCACACGTATGTTTATTGTGGCACTATTCACAACAGCAAAGACTTGGAACCAACCTAAATGCCCAACAATGATAGACTGAATTAAGAAAATGTGGCACATATACACCATGGAATACTATGCAGCCATAAAAAGGATGAGTTCATGTCCTTTGTAGGGACATGGATGAAGCTGGAAACCATCATTCTCAGCAAACTATCACAAGGACAAAAAACCAAACACCGCATGTTCTCACTCATAGGTGGGAATTGAACAATGAGAACACATGGACACAGGAAGGGGAACATCACACACCAGGGCCTGTTGTGGGGTGGGGGGAGGGGGGAGGGATAGCATTAGGAGATATACCTAATGTTAAATGATGAGTTAATGGGTGCAGCACACCAACATGGCACATGTATACATATGTAACAAACCTGCACATTGTGCACATGTACCCTAAAACCTAAAGTACAAAAAAAAAATTATCAATGACATTCTTCCCAGAGCTAGAAAAAACTATTTTGAAATTCATATGGAACCAAAAAAGAGCCTGAATAGCCAAGGCAATCCTAAGCAAAAAGAACGAAGCTGGAGGCATCACATTACCCAACTCCAAACTATATTACAGGGCTACAGTAACCAAAACAGCATAGCACTAGCACAAAAACAGGCACATAGACCAATGAAACAGAATAGAAAGTTCAGAAATAATACCACACATCTACGATCATCTAATCTTCAACAAAGCTGACGAAAACAAGAAAGAGGGTAAAGACTCTCTATTCAATAAATGGTGCTGGGATAACTGGCTAGCCATATGCAGAAGATTGAAGTTGGACCCCCCTCTTACACCGTATACAATAATTAACTCAAGATGGATTAAAGACTTAAATGTAAAACCCAAAACTATAAAAATCCTGGAAGACAACCTAGGCATTACCATCCTGAAAATAGGAACAGGCAAAGATTTCATAACAAAGACTGCAAAAGCAATGACAACAAAAGCAAAAATTGACAAGTGGGATCTAACTGAACTTAAGAACCTCTGTACAGCAAAAGAAACTATCAACAGAGTAAACAGACAACCTACAGAATGGGAGAAAATATTTGCAAAATACGTATCTGAGAAAGGTCTAATATCCAGCATCTAAAAGGAACTTAAACAAATGTACAAGAGAAAAACAAACAACTCCATTACAAAGTGGGCAAAGGACATGAACAGACACTTCTCAAAGAATACATACATGCAGCCAACAAGCCTATGCAATAAAAAGCTCAATATCACTGATCATTAGAAAAATGCAAATCAAAACCACAATGAGATACCATCTCACACCAGTCAGAATGGCTATTACTAAAAAGTAAAAAAAAAAAAAAAAAAAAAATAGCAGATGCTGATGAGGTTGCAGAGAAAAGGGAACACTTACCCACTGTTGGTGGGAGTGTAAATTAGTTCAGCCATTGTGGAAAACAGTGTGGCAATTCCTCACTGAGCTAAAAACAGAACTACCATTCAACCCAGCAATCCCATTGCTGGGTATATACCCAGAGGAATATAAATCATTCTGCCATCAAGACACATGCACGTGAACGTTCGTTGCAGCACTATTCACAGTAGCAAAGACATGGAATCAACTTAAATGCCCATCGATGACAGATTGGATTTTAAAAATATGGTACATATACACCATGGAATACTATGCAGCCATAACAAAGAATGAGATCATGTATTTTGCAGGAATATAGATGGAGCTGGAGACTATTATCTTTAGCAAAACAATGCAGGAACAGAAAACCAAATACCGCATGTTCTCACTTACAAGTGGAAGCTAAATAATAAGAAATTATGAACATTAAGAAAGAAACAACAGACACTGAGGTCTACTTGAGAGTGGAGGGTGGGAGGAGGGAGAGGAGCATAAAAGATAACTATTGAGTACTGGGCTTAATACCTGGGTGAGGAAATAATCTGTATCAAAAAAACCCTGTAACACAAGTTTACCAATGTAACAAATCTTCACATGTACCCTCAAACCTAAAATAATAACTTAAAAAATTAAAAAAAAATAAAAAATAAAGTGTCAGCTCCTCCAGGGGGATAAATGGGTCTTTCATTTATCTTTAACGTCTGGCACAGCAACTGGCACAGGATGATTATCAGCAAATGTTGGGTGAATGAAGGGATCACTTTACACAGATTCCTGCCATCAGGCTTTAATTGCTAAGTTGTTAACAGTTTAATCTGTGCTTTTTAAAAAAAAAAAAAAGTGAGAGACAAGGAAGCAAAATGTGGTAAATGTTTTAAATTGCCATACTCCATTCGTTATCAATATTTTATTCTTGTACTTGAAAGGCTCTTCATATACAAACTTTTTAAAAAATGATTTTACGTATGAGGCCACAGAAAATTAAGTTTATTTTAAAATACTTTTTCAAAATCTCATCTCTGTGAAAAAATCCAAGAAGATTAAGAACCTTTTTTTTCTTCAAACGAATTCAATTTTGTCCTTTAGTTTTGCAGTGCACAGAATAACTTTCAAGTTTCTGTTACATTTGAAGTGGATTTTTCCCGAAATTGTAAAATATCAGTATCAACAAGACAAATGATGTTTGAAGTGCTTTACACATGATAATTTAGCTTTGTGCGGGTTTTTTGTTTCTGCTGTTGTTTTTGTTTGTGTGGGTGGTTTTTTGTTTTTGTTTTGCTACCCAATGTCAATAATAGCATCCAGTTGACTTGAGACTTTTTATAGTTCTCTGCAAGCCTTCCACACTTTTCTGGTCTCAGTTATAGCTATCTCCACCATGCTCATCAAGACTCCTAGCTCACCACCTTGCTCTCTCAATTCATGAAGTCTTTGCTCTATCAATTATTTCTTCTCTTTTCTATGTCTTCAGACTTGCCCTTTCCATTAACTCCTGCCTGTCAACAAATTCTGTCTCCGTCTGGGATCCTTAGAAACAAACCCTTAGACAAGAAGTCAGGTACAAGTATTCAGATAGGGGATGGCAATGTGACACAGGAAATGGAGGAAGTCAACAAAGGGGTGTTACTAATCAAGTTTCTAATCAAGTAAGAGGATACAGTGTGCACCTGCAGCTATACCTTCTTGGGGACTCTGGCAGACAGAACACAGTGTAGGTCTCAGAATTACCTGCAGGGACATGGTGAGAGCTCAGGAAACACGAAAAGGCCACCAGTCATGTCTACTATTCCCACTCCGAATGCCACTTCTGCCTACTGTTAATGTCTGTCCTTTCTCCTTACGTTCCAGCCAGTCTTTTGGAAAGAATAGCTTTTTAAATTGTCTTTTTTCCTCACTTCCTATTGCTTCCTCAAAATGTTGCCATCTAGCCATCCCTTTTAGAAACACCCCAACATTGTTCTTTCCAATATTTCCCTCTAAGCAATCCATTAGACCCTTTGGATCCGTTAGCTTGATTTCTGCTACATCCTGCATCCTTTCTTCTCAAATCTCTCTAGTTCACTGTTTCTCAGGTCACCTATCTCAGTTCTCCTCTTGTCTCCTTGAAATATCTCTGCCTCCTTCGTAAGTTTTTTTGTTTGTTTGTTTGTTTGTTTTGAGATGGAGTCTCGCTCTATTGCCCAGGCTGGAGTGAAGTGGTGTGATCTCAGCTCACTGCAAGCTCCGCCTCCCGGGTTCACGCGGTTCTCCTGCCTCAGCCTCCCGAGTAGCTGGGACTACAGGCACCTGCCACCACGCCCGGCTCGGCCTCCCAAAGTGCTGGGATTACAGGCGTGAGCCACTGAGCTCGGCCCTTCACAAGTTTCTTATATTTCCTCTTCTCACTGTTGGTGATCCCCAGGGCAGGGTCTGACTTGGCATTTTCTTCTTCACCCTTCATTCATTTTGTCTTGGGTGAGCTCAGGCCCACCCCAAGCTTCCACTGCTACTGAGAGTCTGAAGACTCTCTTCTGAAATTCAACAGCAAATCATTTATTCATTTGCTGACTAAATATTTCTCAATCTACTATGTAAAATAAAACGTGTCAAGAGATGAATCATAGGAACAATAGTAAGTTTTCATCACATTTATATCTCCGAAGTGTAAAATTTTGTCACCATTAAGTTATGACTATGTTTTTTAAACAGAAGTTTGTCTTTTTTTTTTTTTTTGAGGCGGAGTCTCGCTCTGTCGCCCAGGCTGGAGTGCAGTGGCGAGATCTCGGCTCACTGCAAGCTCCGCCCCCCAGCTTCACGCCATTCTCCTGCCTCAGCCTCTGGAGTAGCTGGGACCACAGGTACCCGCCACCAGGCCGGGCTAATTTTTTGTATTTTTAGTAGAGATGGGGTTTCACCGCGTTAGCCAGGATGGTCTCGATCTCCCGACCTCGTGATCCACCCGCCTCGGCCTCCCAAAGTGCTGGGACTACAGGCGTGAGCCACCGCGCCCGGCCAGAAGTTTGTCTTTATGTTTTTATTTTAACGCTCTTTTTACATCCTCCCAGCCCCTGATAAAATTAATTTTCATTGTTTTACTTGCAGCTTGCTGTTTCAGTGACAACTTTGTAGTATTCAAAATAAAGCTGAATGCCTAGTCTAATTTTAGATAAACAAAAGAGGAAAAAACATTCAAAAAAGGGGAGAAAATTTGTTACAATCGAAAACATAAACAATTCACATTTAAAACTGGAATTCTGTTTTGTTGTTGTTAATGCATATCCTCACAAGTATTTCTTTCTTTTTTTTTTTTTTTTTTTGAGACAGAGTCTCACTCTGTTGCCCAGGCTGGAGTGCAGTGGCGCGATCTCGGCTCACTGCAAGCTCCGCCTCCCAGGTTCCCGCCATTCTCCTGCCTCAGCCTCCCGAGTAGCTGGGACTACAGGCGCCCGCCACCGTGCCCGGCTAATTTTTTTTGTATTTTTTAGTAGTGACGGGGTTTCACCGTGTTAGCCAGGATGGTCTCGATCTCCTGACCTCGTGATCAGCCCACCTCGGCCTCCCAAAGTGCTGGGATTACAGCCTCACAAGCATTTCTAAGTATTAACAACTAGAAGCAAGTTCAGTTTGCTAAACTGCATGAATGGTCTGCACATTAAATAACTGAAGGTTAGAGAAATAAACACATCTTAAAATTCCTCTCCAATAAACCCAAAGAAAAACTACATGCCATCAAATGACACAGTTGGAGATACCGTTTCCGAACCTAATATAAATTGTTAATGTTTTATACCTCAGGACTAACTGTCACGGTTAGTATTTAAACAGCCTCAGTCAATGGGAAGAACTGAAATGTTACTTTTCTCCGTGTAAAATTTTTTGATTTTTTATTTGTCTTGAATAATATGAAATGCTACAGTTCCCCTGTAATGCCTGTGAACTGAGTTATTAAATAAATGACTCCAGCCCTGGGCAGCAGTGGGCCATGACATGCAGCTATTTGCACTCACAATACAAATTCAGCTGGATGGATGAACCTGGCACAGTACATCCTCATTGGGATGTTCGTTAGCCTCACTTTACAGCTGTCAGAAATGATATCTGTTATTCAGCCCAGACTCGGGCTCTGAGAAATAATTCTAAAGCAATTGATGATAAAACATGGGAAATTATTTGAGAAAATGCAAACCTATTTGAAAAGCTGACAAACCAAATGTAAAAAAGAAAATCAGTCTTGGAAGATTAAAATGTAATAATAAAAATAATAATTACAGATTAGAGCCAGACAAAGGATATGCACTCAACCTTACCTAAGAGAGTCCTGTGACAGTTTATTACACTAGTCCCCAAGCCACACACTTAATTTGTTTCTAAGCCTGCATCCTATCCCTGTGAGTTACTCAAGTATATAAACCTCACTGTGTTCATCGTGCTTCTCAGGTGTTATATGCATTTCAATGTTCAGTGGAGGTTTGGAGCCTCACAGGTGCTGCCATGTACATTCCAGATAATTTCAGGGATTTAAAGAATTGAAACTGGCTTGTCGTTGGTACTCAGCAGCCCACCAAGACTTCTCTATCCTTAGAACTCCTATAAATATTTTATCTCCATTTGACAAAATCCATCTCTTTTTATCTTTCTTATCATTAGTGTCTCCTCCTTCCCACTAGAATTACAGTTTTGGTACAGCTGAGAATGTGCTTTTTTATTTCTCCAGCTCAGTGCTTGAAGTAGTGTTGTTCACTGATTGGCTTTTAATAAGTTGTTTAAAACCTTTAATATACAGTTATTCAAAGCAATAAAAATGACAATGATGCCCCTGTCCACAGTCCTTCATCTCCAAGGAGGCCATCTTGTCCCCAAAGTCTTTACATTGTTCAATAGAAAAGAAGTTTTCCCCTATCATCTGGTGAATTAAATGTCAACTCCAATATTCCTGTTGGCAAAAGGAATCTTGCCAACAGCTTCGAATTCCTGAATCATTCCAAAGTATTTCTGTACTCAGACATGTTTAGATTCATATTTTGATTCACCTTCAATATATAATATCATTACCATTATAGCCAAATTCAACAGGTATTTTGATAATATATTCATAGCCTTTTAAAAGAAATTTCAGTATATTCGGGAGGCGGGGGGAACACCTTTTAAAATGAGTGGGCTTGTAGCATTTTCAGCACAATGTTTTCTGAACAGCAACTGACCTGAAATATCTCCACATAGACCATATTCAACCTTTAACAAGATGTTTCTCAAGAAAACAGCACCCCAGAAACACATACATGTGTGAGGACACACATACCACTCACACACAAAACACTGTTTTTAATAGCCAAGGGCACTTTGGCACAATGTGGGGCGGTGGTTGTCAACATAAACAGATGGTCAAAGAAGTGGGCAAACACTTCGTGTGAACTAGTTCCATAAATGAAGTTTTTTTTTTTTTTAATTTCATTCTAAATGCCATACTTACTTAACCAGCTTTCAGACAAGATGATACATGTAGCCAGTTGGAAAGAGTTTCCTGCCAGGCTTCTGTGTTTTTATGACAAAATTAAAAGTCCACAGATGGAATAACTCAAAGCTAATTCTTACAGAGTTTGTTTAGTTAGAATGGGGTGGGGAGAGAATACCATATTGCTTCAAATTAAAGCCACATCTACAAAATGAGAGACTTTTAATTGGGGAGGAAAGATGTAGAAACAGCTTTTTAAAGAAGTAACATGTCTGTTTTTTAAACGAGTGGAATTATTTATCCATTAAAATAGCAACTTTCCCCAAAGAGTTATAGGATCATCTAGGAAATTCCCAATTCCAAACTCCACTCCCAAATATCTCAGCATCCTTTCAACCAGAGCTTTGAAAAGTGCCACTTTGGCTGCCTTCTAAAGATAAACAATCTTCCCATCATGTCTTCACTAGCCATTACATCTTGAAACCCAAAATAATGACTCCTGCATGAGAATTATGGGGGAAAAAGGTGCTGTCTGAGGAAACATAGAAGAGACCAGCTGTCTTGGCATTGTGTGTTCTGTGAAAGATTTGTGACTTTATTAGAATATTTAGCTGATGTCTTTAGTGAGAAAAAATAGAACTGATGTTTTATCAAACATAATGGCCCATGATAAGGCATGAAAGGTATACAACGTTAACTACTGCAGAAAAATAGAGAGAAAGAACCTACAATGAATAAAAAATCTCTTATAGTAGCCCTGTCAAATGGAATATATTATCCAATATTTCAATTAAAAAAACAAACTCAGGCATGTAAAATTCACTTACAAAATCTAAACTCTAAAAATAAATTTTATGTACAGCTTTTTCAATTTCAGTGCAGTAAATAAGCACTCAGAAGTCCAAATGTTAAAGAAAAAAGATGTAGTTAATAAAATAATTGTTTTCATCTACAAAATATAAAAAACTTTATTTTTGCCAATTAATTAATTTGATATAATTAGTTTGCTTGTGTCAGGTAAATCTCAGTGTCTATGTGCTATATAGAGAGTAAATTTATATACCAGCTTTTATTTATCTTCCGGAAATACACATACTTATTTCCACAAAAGACGTTTTTCACAGCCAAAGTTGGGGGAAGGGGAGTTCCTAGCGTAAAACTATGCACATTTGCGAGGAAACAGCTGCTCTTCTTCCAAGATTCCACTCTGCTCCCCCAGACTCACAGAGCCTGAGTAAGCTCTAAGCAATACTGTATAAATTAGGACCTCAAAGAAAACAACCTCTACCTAGCATCCAGCAGTTAAAGTCACAGGTTCTAAAGTGTTTCATTCCCACAGAGGTCTGAGTGAGTAGAACAAACCGAATCAGAAGTTCTTATATTACTTACTGAGTGCTTCACCTGTGATTTCAACTTCTTTATGGAGAAAATTGCCCTTTTAGCTTATATTTCCTATTTTACATGTGATTATCTTTTAGGAGTTCTTTTTAGTGATTTTATTTGTTTCCTCTAGGCTACTTACCAAAGAATCCAGGCAGCATCCTTGCGGCAGTTCAGCATATTTTTAAAACCTCCTTGACATTAGAAAAGGGCTGTTTTTAAATCTCTATTTATTATTTGAAGAAATCATTACAAGGTTCACTTAAAATTAACATTTAATACAATATGGGTTTTATCAAAACAAGTTGCAATATTTTATTTCTTATTTGAAAAGTGTTCTGTAGACATTAGTGTGCCAGGAGAGGCAGACTTTGGATATGTTTTGATAGTTGAAGAAGCATCAGGTCTTCAAATAAAAAAACAGAAGCCATCTCTGTGTTATGTGGCTCTTAATAGAAATGTAGATAGCACTGAGAATGGGAAAGCTAGTATTTTGGTTTCTTCCAAGTAAATGTTGTTGTCAAGGTAGAGCACAAATGTGAAAGACAAAACTCAGCATGTGACATAACTTGATCCTCATTTAAACTTATTTTTGGTGAAAACTAGAAATTGCAAATATTATATTATCACAATGAGAAATTTAAAACATCCTTAGAATCCTAGAGGAAAAGGTATACTGCAAACAAGATAGAAAATAGTAGCATAAAATATATCGTATTTTCCTTAGGAAGAGGAAAACAAACTGTTCAGTAGCAAGGGGAGGCTGAACAAATATGCTTGCAAGTTCAGAAAAAGAAGACAGGCACAATAAAAGCCAATGATATAAAAAAAAAGGTGGACAATACTATAATTATGCACTTCTTCAGGATATTAGAACATATAACACAAGAGCATCCTAGCAAAATCTTGAGGGAATCCTCTTTCTGCAATGGTCAAGAGTTCATCTTTTTAAGAGAAGAATTTCTCCCAAAATGTTAATTCTTAATACATGGGGAAAAAATATTCCCAAGACATTAGTGTTTCATGGGACTCACTAAAACAAACAAAACAGTAAGTAATACTGTATCTTTTTAGGCCCCACTATTTCTAACAAAACTTTATTTGCCACCTGAATAGCAAGCACTTAAAAAACATTAAAGTTACAGATAGTATCCTTCGGCACAAAATTTGTTTCTTGCATTTTAGATCCTTGAAACTGTATGCAATGCCAAAACAGAAACTTTTTTTCCCAAGGTGACACAACGTATAAGAAGAAAGTAGGGAGAGGGTAGAAGTTATATTATTCATCCTAGTAACCTCCCACAGATTTAAACTTTTACAGCTGTTAATTTTCTTCACATAGAGAGGATTCACATATTGCATAACATATTGCTAGGATCTACGCAGTTGCTTTAATAGACTGTAAATTCTATGTTCAGAGGGGGAAAATGTTACCTCCCGAAGAAGAATCAGATGCAAGAAAAGTAATTTTCTAAACTATATCTAGATAATTCCTGTAAAGATATCTCAGAATAAAGTTTCCATGAGGTCGAGGGCTTTGTATACTAGTTTCCTGAGTCTAGAACAGGTCTTGACATAGTAGAAGCTCAATAAATATTTGTTAAATGATTGATTAGATGAAATAATCCAAAATATTGAATAAAATGATTATAGTATAGGATAGCAGCTTATAGTCAACTCTAATTTTTAAGGGTAGCTTAGATAATGGAGAAATGATTATGTGTCTGTCTGTATAAAGTTGCCATTGGTCCCCCCCCATTGTTGAGGAGCATTTTATTATTCTTTCCTAGCATAAATGCATCCATTAGAATGATGAGTGAAGTGCTCATTAGTCAACCTGAATACTAAAAGTGGTGGAGGTTAGCTCACTCAAAGCCTGACCTTTCCAAACATTTTGCTTCTTAAAAAAAAGACACTACTTCCCTCCCTAATCTTCACTCTTTGATCCTCTCGTTAATTGGGGAACAATCTCTCTTTTAACTTTGCCAAATATTGCAGAGTATTTTCAGTAAATGTCACCATAAATTGAAAGCTACATTAACATGGTAGATGTGTTTCACTTTCTGATCACGTGTAACGAACTTAGTCATTGCTCTTGTGCTTCCCCCATTAGTATTGATTTTCCTAGTTGATAATGGGTGGCAGAAAAAGACTCATTTAAACATTCTCACCCTTTGGCCTGACCAGGAGCTTAATTGTTGCCATGAATACACAACAGACATATTTTTAATACGTTAAAGATAAACATTTATGCTATTATTCTGATTGTGCTATGACCTCATTATCTCTGTATTTAATATTGCAAAAATGATGAGTTTAGCATGCTGGTGAAGCAAGGGAAAAACCGACAGGTCTATGACTGCTAATCTCACTCACCCATAAGACATTCCCTGCCCTAATAGTTATTACTTGTGACTCTGAATAAGTGATTTAATTTCTCTGAGGCTTGGTTTTGTTCCTAAAATTGGAATATTATCTAGCTTGTCGAATTTATTTAACAATTAGTTCAGAAAACACAAGAAATGACTTCTGTGAAGATATCTCTAAGTATTTCCATTCAGATGCTTTATCTGGAGTTTGTGGTAAAATTATACATCTATCAGAAGATGATTTTCAACAGAACTACATTTAAAAAAAAATGAATCCAATAGTAGCCACAGATCCACAGATGGAAGTGGCCACATCCCTTACACACCAACTTCATCCCCAGATTTTAATGTAAAATCAGTGTCATCATAAGTTCGGTGTTTTATTCTTTTCCTTCTTTCAAAAGCAGGCAAAGCAAGAGGACACTGAAGCAGGAGCAGGTTACAAAGCTGCAAATCAGCAGCACAAGGTCAGAGACTAATAAACTACGAGACTGTTAACCAAGAAACTTAACTATAATGTGCCCCTGGAGTAAAATTTCCCCTTAATGGAAACCACCTTATGGTCTCTTAGTCTCCTTCCCGTTCACTGTAGTCAATCATGGCCACCGCGTGTGTAATTTCTTCCTTGAACTTTCTAAGGAGTGAAGGAAAATCTCAGAGCTGGTTGTAACTTTCTACTCTAAACTTTAGCGGCAAGAGCACAGAGTCCACTGCAGCTGGACAGCAGTGCCTAGACTGAGCCACTCCCACTTCCTTAGCAACTCAGGGCAAGAAAGTCACATGGGATGTGAGCAAGAACGCACCTCCCTAGCTGCTTCATCTTTGCCTTTGCCTATGGGAAAACTGAGAACCAGAGAAGTGGACAAAGGCTGTATGACTTTTTTTTTTTTTTTAATACTTTAAGTTCTAGAGTACATGTGCACAACGTGCAGGTTTGTTTACATATGTATACATGTGCCATGTTGGTGTGCTGCACCCATTAACTCGTCATTTACATTAGGTATACCTCCTAATGCTATCCCTCCCCCTCCCTCCACCCTACAACATGCCCCGGTGTGTGATGTTCCCCTTCCTGTGGCCAAATGTTATCACTGTTCAGTCGCCACCTATGAGTGAGAACATGCGGTGTTTGGTTTTTTGTCCTTGCGATAGTTTGCTGAGAATGATGGTTTCCAGCTCCATCCATGTCACTACAAAGGACATGAACTCATCCTTTTTTATGGCTGCATAGTATTCCATGGTGTATATGTGCCACATTTTCTTAATCCAGTCTATCATTGATGGACATTTGGGTTGGTTCCAAGTCTTTGCTATTGTGAATAGTGCCGCAATAAACATACGTGTGCATGTGTCTTTATAGCAGCATGATTTATAATCCTTTGGGTATATAGCCAGTAATGGGATGGCTGGGTCAAATGGTATTTCTAGTTCTAGATCCTTGAGGAATCGCCACATGGTCTTCCACAATGGTTGAACTAGTTTACAGTCCCACCAACAGTGTAAAAGTGTTCCTATGTCTTCACATCCTCTCCAGCACCTGTTGTTTCCTGACTTTTTAATGATCGCCTAACTGGTGTGAGATGATATCTCATTGTGGTTTTGATTTGTATTTCTCTGATGGCCAGTGATGATGAGCATTTTTTCCTGTGTCTGTTGGCTGCATAAATGTTTTGGGAAGTGTCTGTTCATATCCTTCGCCCACTTTTTGATGGGGTTGTTTGTTTTTATTCAAGACTCTGGTTATATAAACTATAGATTTGTGAACACAAAGAATATTTTTCACTTTTAGAGAAAACACATGTGGTCCATATACATTTCCTGTCATATTTTATAATTTCTTTTATCAGTATAAGACACCTCATTTTTTAAAGGATAGAATATTATGATTTTTTTCCTCCACTTGAAGCAACAAACTCCATTCTTTCATTTACAACAAGTTAATTTAAAGAACAGATACAAACAGAATCACCATTGATATAGTTAGGCTTTCTGTCCCCACAAAGATCTCATCTTGAATTGTAGTCCCCGTAATCCCCACATGTCAAGGGAGAGACCAGGTGGAGGTAAATGAATCATGGGGGCAGTTTCCCCCATGCTGTTTTCGTGATAGTGAGTTCTCATGAGATCTGATGGTTTCATGAGGGGCTCTTCCCCCTTCACTTGGCACTTCTTCCTCCTGCGACCTTGTGAAGAAGGTGTCTGCTTCCCCTGTGCCTTCCGCTATGACTGTAAGTTTCCTGAGGCCTCTCCAGCCATGTGGAACTGTGAGTCAATTAAACCTCCTTCCTTTATAAATTACTCAGTCTGAAGCAATTCTTTATAGCAGTGTGAAAATGAACTAATAGAACCATGAAATACACTCAAGATCTTTCTTTGGAAATAGTAATGCTCTTGATGCTTCATTTGTATTGGGTTTCTGCCTAGTAGAGAACCAAAGAAATATTTCCTTATACTTCCCTGGGAAGCATTATTTCATCATGACATCCTCCATATGCTCTGTCCTTCTCCTGCCTTCCCCAAAAGTCTCTGAAGGAACTACACCACTGTGCAATCAAACAGAATAGTAAACAATAACTTTGATAAAATGGTTTGGGAATGATATTTTGAAAATCATTGTGTATATTTATAGATTATCTTTGAAGAATAGTACTGTTTAATAGGCCTTTAGAAAATATATAGTCAGAAATACAATAATAAGGAAATATACTTCAAAGTATATCTTCTTGGATCACTGCCTTAAAAATAGCTTTACCATATCTTATTAAAATTCAGAGTTCTGGCATGGAAAAGAAGGGCTAAGCAACTTTCTCGAGGTCAAATTGTAGAATTTCCGCTCTCTCTTAGGTAATTATTAGAGATAACTGCTACTTCTCTACCAAAATTGACTCTAAAGCAAAAAACAAAACAAAACAAAACAAAAAACAAGAATATCATATGTCAAAAAATAACAAAATACACTACATTTAAAACCATGAAATAAATAGCATGAGCTTTCACCTTTGCCTGAATGGTCATATACCTGTCCTTTTGATAAATCTTTCAATGGCTTCCACTTGCATTTAGGGTAAGATCCTAATGCCTCCAATGGTCATGATGATACAGACACTGCAAGTCCAAACCCCTTCTCTCCCTCTTGCTCTCTGGGCTCCAGTCCCATTGGCTGCCTTTCAATTTCAGAAACTTGCCAAGTTCTTTCCTGTCTTAGGGCTTTCACACATGCTCTTCTTTCTCCCTGTAATGCTTTTTCTTTCATTCTTTGCACAGCAGTCTCCTTAACCTTCACATCGTAGCATAAATGTCAAATCACAGAGACCATTTCATGATCTTCCTGTATATAGTCCACCATCCCAACAACCACCACCAAGGTTATTCTCTCACACAGCACCAAACTTTTCTTTTATAGCACTCATCACAAAGGGCATGCATGTACATGTGTGCATGTATGTGTGTATACTATGTATCTTCTCCACTGGGCTTGAAGTCCCACAAAAGCAGGGACCATGTTTCTGCTATATAAAATTATATTCATAGTATCTAACACAGGACATAAAGCACATAGTAAGCCATCAATAAATATTTGCTGGATGAATAGAAGCTCTTTCTGAGCTATGATTATTCTTCCTAATATATATCTCCAAAGTATTTGACATAGGTCATTATTTGAACTATTCTCTAGGACTTGTATCAAATTAGCATTTGAACATTTGAAAATATCCAGTAACTGATTTAGTAATTCTCATATTCTCTGGAGAAGTTAAATACTCTGAATTTAATGTCTGTATCATAATATGTTTTCCCAGAGCACGCAATTATTAAATATTGTTTGCCGTTTTCCTAGTTTATACATTGAACTCATATCACCTATTTTGCAAATGAAAAAATGTTTGTGATTCAAAGGCATGCCTTACCATTAAATATGGACAAAACTAAAAATAAAACAGGCTTTGTCTCTAGTCAAATTTCTAGGCCATGGCAGCCAGCAAAGGAAGTTTAAAATTTGCTGTGAAAGTTAAGTGCAAATATTTCTAAATATTATTGTTCAAAAGATATCTTGCTTCATTTGTTTTGCTCAGTTTTACTTTTAATGTTCAACTCAGATGCTGATAACATCTCCCAGCTATGAGAACAATTAAATTAGACTAGATGAGAAATATCTCCAAAAGTTATAAAATTCTCCCCATATGATATTAGTATTTACATCTCTGTAAGGTTTTTATCTGGTTATTAGCATAGTTATTTTGGGAACTGATCTCATGCATAATAAGACAAATAAGAAATGTCTCCTCTTAATTCACGTGAGGGAAATTATCTTTCCCAAAAAGCCAAACTACCTATAAGAGATCATTTACTTCAAAGGAACAATTTACTGCCAGTAAGATACAGTTTAAATTCTCACTTTCTACAGTATACCCTGACCTGTTATTATTATTACTAAAAATGTAAAAATCTCATGGGATACAAAACAAAATTAGGCTTGGTACAAGCCCACTTTAAAGAAATAATTACACTGACCTCATTTTCACACTATTCATATTAATAGTATGACTCAAATGAGCTGAGGACAGCTCACATTCTAAGAACAGTAGAGCCCTGGACTTCCATTTGCAACTGATGCATGAAAGGACATTTTTTTTTCTTAAAATGCACATTCCTTCTTCAGCTTGATATTTCTTTCCATGTTTATGGTTTTTTTTTTTTGATAAGTCAAAAAGAGAGGGGGTTCTGCACTCAGATTAACAAAGATAAGAACAAAGAAGGAAGCCCAGAAGTTAACAGGGGAGACACCATCTTCTGGGCCTAGTTTTGTTGTTGGTTCAGATGCTCCCAAAGGGAAGAGAAAATTCAACTAAAAAGATAAAATGTAGTTCAACCCCAAAGCATTATGAGCTGAAGATAATTTTTTTTTCTATTTATACATACACACTGCCTTGGTAAAAAAAAATTAAAATTCATACACACAGACACACACATATACATATAGAGTGTCCATATTTTATAATTTCAAAAAATTAAAATTATTTCTATCTGTGAGACAACAACCTCATTTCTTACTTCAAGATAAACATTAAAGTTACTTTCTAAGTGACTATTTGTAGGGCTTACAGATGTCCACTAATATAGGAAGCTCCACTCCCCCAAGAAATAGCATGGGACAACAGAACACCAGGTATGACACCTGAGGGTGGACAGTGGAGGACTTCCTGATTTTATATGCAGTAACAGTCCACGGCTACAATTTAAAAAAGTAATCTCTTGTCCTTGGGACATGCATGGAAAATAGAAGCACTGCCTGCTCAAATGATTTTCTGAGCTTTTGTAAATCTCGGAAGGGATACTGAAGTATGGGTGTTGTTTATTTAACATTAAGGAGTATATGTGCACTATGATAGATAATTCTATGTGTCAGTTTGTATAGGTCGAAGTACCCAGGTATTTGGTCAAACATTATTCTGGATGTTTCTGTGTAGGTGTGTTTTGAATAGGACTAACATTTTAATCAGTGGACCTGAGTAAAGCATTACCCTCCCTAATCTGGGTGGGCCTCAAACAATCAGTTGAAGGCCTTAATAGAACAAAGACGATTTCCACCTAGAAAGAAGGAACTCTGCCAGCAGACTGTCTTCAGATGCAAACTGCAACTCTTTCCTGAGTCTCCAGCCTGCCAGCCTCGCCCATCAGATTTTGGATTCACCAAGCCTCCACAATTACATGAGCCAATTCCTTAAAATAAATCTCTCTATATACATATACATATCCCATTGGTTCTGTTTTTCTGAAGAATCCTGATTAATACATGCATACACAAAAGAATTGATCTATTAACCTCTATTTTAGATCTACTTCTATAACTGATTTTTAGATATTATCTGCATATCACTTTGTAATAGCCTTCAGCTTTATAAAGGCTTGAGGTCAAAACCAGCAAGCTCTGGAGAGCCACATGTTCTTATTTATTTATGAAACCAGTTGGTGGGGATACGAGTTTATTTGCCATCTGATTCCTTTTTATTTGAGTCAAGATCAATTTACAGGCACCTAGTCTATCCAAAAGACAGATGATTTCTGAACTCTGTAAGGAAAGACAATGAAATAGGGACAAAGCAGCTCTGTAGTGAGAACATTTTCCTTCTAGTTATTGCATTAAATATAGCATCAAGAGCAGCTGGAATTAAGGGAAAAGACAGCTCTAGCACCTACTTAAGCACTAGCCTTAGATGTAGTTTCTATTGTCAGGCAAAATGCCTTGGGCTGAATTCATGTGAACTCACATTACATTAGATGTATAAAAAGGAGCAAGACAAAACTTATAAGAGAGAAGAATAACACTGGAGCTGGTATCTTTTTTTTTTTTTTTTTTTTTTTTTTTTACAGTGATTACCTCTGAAAAAGCTGTATGCATAGTCTATTGAGCATTGTGGCCAGAACTCCCGGCTTCAAGGTCTCCATGTCACAGATGGTTTATCAGGAGAAAAATGATAATGGCTGAAAACTGCATGGGTTTTTATTGTTAATGGGGGCAAGGATAGGAACAGCCTGTTATACCAAGAATAACGAGAACATCATTCTCATTGTTATACAGCGCAAATTATAGATGAAACAAACTGCTAACTTCAGGTACATTGCTTGTTGAAATAAGAACTTTTATGATGTTAAGGAGGACAAAGAAAGAAGACCTGTTTCTTAGCTCCACAACTTTCTGCATTTGTGATTCCTTAGGCTACTTGATTAATTTCATGTGTCATTATCCACGGAAAATAAAGGACATGATAACTTGAAAATTTCTCTTAATATTTCGTGATGCATACACTTAGCCATCTTCAGTTGTTATTCACTGCTAGTAGAAATACATCAGCTCAGAACATAATGCAATCAGACACATAAGTTATCTGATGCCAAAAGGTACTTACAATGACCATGCTTGGGGTTAGAAGGCCGATCTCTTTTTGTATGGGGTATTTAGGACTTGCCTTTCTTTGAAGTTGACCATAGTCAAGAACTTTAGAGACACAGTTTGCATTCAGAAATGAGCAGCAAACTGTTCCAGCTGACTCCACAGGGGCAGCATGTGATGGCTTAGACACTCAGAGGATTATCTGCCAGGACTTACATGCTTCAAGAAGAAATTATGTTCCCTTCTTTCAAGAAGAGCCTTTTTCTCTTAATTCAATAGAAATAATATTATTCAATTTATATAACTATTTCTTACATGCTCAGGAAAAAAAATGAGAAGACAGATAGTTCCTTTTGTATACTATTTGCATTCGGATAAGAGGTCTATTTCAGTTCTTTGGTCTGTTTGAGTTCCTGGCTACCTCCTGCCTTTATGTAAATTATCATACACATTGTTTGCATGGTGACTAATGTGATTTTCCCTTATTTAGAATTCACAGATGTTTTATACCATCCTTGTTAATGTACATCTTGATTTATGTCACAGTTGATGTTTCAAAGCTAAGGAGGCAACTGCTAAATGAGCTGATGCATCCCGTTGTAACTCAGTCATGAGTAATTTTGCTCCTGAAATAGTCTGGAGTTTTTAAATATAAATATTTCCATTGTGACTTGATTTCTATGTAGCAATGGCCAGTAAATTGTAAGAAAAAGGAGCCACAGCAGGGTGTAACCTTCATACTCTCTACTGAGACTGTATATTATTGCCAGTGATCCACAACATAAAATCCTGTACACGGGCTTTCAAAGATGTGGACACCCAGAGAACATATGACTAAGAAACTATTTTCCCACCCCCCTCTCACTTTGCTCTCATCTTAATACTTTAGCATCAGAAATGTGCTGCATTTAAGGAGCAGATGAGTAAGTATTAATATATAGTTTCAAAATGTCTAATTCTCAGAGAAATTGTTCCAATTCTCCATATTCTTTAAAAATATTTTAACTTTTCTTCAAAACCTAATGATTTTTTCTCAAAATTGTATTCTATTTCATATACAGTGATTATCAGAGGTTCCCACAAATTTATTCCAAACAATTTGTGCTTCACATAAGCTTTGGGTACCTAACCAAATGATGAACAGGATCACAGGTGGCAAGAGCCCAAGCCTGAACTGACAGGTCAGTGAATGGGGAGTCTCCCTCCCCCTGACTGTCTTAGGCCTCCTTTACCTTCCTTCCACCTCTAATTGTTGTTGTCCTAAGAGACCAGCTTCAGTGCAGCTCAAAGGCCTCACTGTCATTACCAAACCCCCAAACTTCAATGGCTCAAATTTCCAGGTCCAGGGCCAGCCTAGGCATTAAGGCTCTGTAAAATCTCACTTAACCTTATAAATAACATATATCATTCCAAGTAAAAAGAAATAAAGCTAACATTGTCTTCTCATTAGCCCCAGAATGTGGAACATACCTTATTAATGCCCACCTCTTTGCCTTGGCCATGCTTCCTCCCCTCCCAGCCATTGTTCTCCCCCACGAGAATATCTTCTCTTTTCTGCTTCTTAGTGGTTCTATTCTCAGTATCTTAAACTCTCATTTTCTGTGAAGTTTTCCCAGGTGGTTACAGCCTCTTTCCAAAATCCTAGAGACTTTATTTGTTGTTGTATTTATCTACGTTCTTAATCATATGTTAATAACTTATTAAATCAATATTTATTAAACATCTAGTATATACCAGGTACTGTTCTATGTATGAGATGAGATGGTAAACAAGACACACAAGGATCTTGTGAAGGTTACCAATCTACTTAGTTTCAATATACCTCCTGTGTGTTTTTCCATCTCCCAGTGAGTATAAAATGTGGTGCCAACCATAGAGTACCACCATGTAACACTTTTATTAGCTCATATAGAATCTAGTTCAACACATAGCTGATTGAATGATTAGAGACTGGCACTTCAACAGATCAATGTTGCCTGAGCCACTGACGCTTCCTGTCCCACTATCCCCACAACCTTTCACCTTTTCATCTAACCTCAAGTTCATATAATTACATCAACTGAGGTTACAATAAGCATTCTGTCTTCTATTAGCAGAAACTATCTTCAAAATCTCCTTTTCGTTCTACCCACGAAAGTATATCCATCTTGGCTCGCTGGAGTTTCCATATTGGTGTTATTTGCACTATCTAATATGAACTAAGAGAGCAACAAGTGTGGTCTTATGGAAAAGAGTGAAATGTGGAGTCAGGAGACAGCAGTTCTGGTTAAAGTCCTGCCAAATTTGAGTTATTTAAGCTCTCTGTGCCTCTGCAGTCTTAGCTGTAAAATAACAGTTGAGCAAGATTGCCTCTAATACCCCTTCTAAATCTACTAGTATTCTATGATTGCTATTCTATTTCTTCATGATTGTTATGTAACTGCCCAACTAATTCTGACTTATAGTTTTCAGTCTCAGGAATTAAAGGTGAGGTAGGGTGTTTTACATTTATTTAAGTGCTTCTAAATCTAGAGAAGAGTGAAGGATATGGACAGCTTGAAAAAGCTACCCCAGGTAATTTTGGTAACCTTTGCCACCCTCATCCCAACCACATAGAGACCCCCTTGTGTACATGAAGGAGAGGCTGTAAAGGAAATATTCTTAAAATAAACTTTGAGTGTTATTGACTTTCATCATATGTTTAAATAAAACTCATCTGTGCAAACAACCAGAGACTTAGGGGAAAAAATCCAGAAAATAAATAGCTGCCTGGCATCTGTAGGGAAGTGTTTAAAGCATATAATTAAAGTGCCAACTGTGTTCTCAGATAAACTGATTTTTCCCTTGGAAAAAAAGTTAATAAGTAGTTTCACAATACAATTAGGGGTCTTAATAATTTTTTTTAAAAATATATAATTTTGAGAGTGGTTCAAGGAAATGGTTCCAACATCAGTAAACAGATCTTGAGAGGGAAATTTTTATTATTAGGAGGGAGCATATCCTCACTGATTTATTTCATTTTATATTCTGTAGAGTAGTCATGAAGCCTTTGCAAGCATTGTTTTTCCAACGTATAAGTGATAAAAATCACAGATTATGACTCAGAATGAAAGAAAAGAACATAAACTTATAGCAAAATAGACAAGTTCCTGATTTCATACCTTTTCCTGTCAATTTTATTATTTTCTGCCTTTCCTATTGTTCATATTCTTCTTAATGTCCTAAGTTTCTGAACCTAATCAACTTTCTACACTCATAAAATAAAAAAGTAGAAACAAATAAACCAATAATTAATGCATACTTACTAGAATTTGTGCTAGGCACTTTTCCTTACAGAATCTCCAAATAGCAGATCAACCAAATGTTATTTGTATTACTTTTTGTGATTCATTTTGGGTAACAGTATTTTATAGTAGATTTGTCCCTTTAAGAATTTGCTAAGTACTCCTAAATATGTGTCACAGAACCAGGAGATAGGCAACCTAAGATTAAATATTGATCATAGATAAGCCACAAAGTAAATAATCCATGGTAACATTTTCTCTGAAATTATAAGATCTATGTTACCTTATACAATAATGGTGCTATGTTCACATTGAAATAATCCCTGGCTTCATTATAAATCCATATGAGATGCTTCAGCACCTGTACCTCCCCCTTCAGAGTCTTTACTATATAATAACTATATAATTACTGCTGTATTTGCCCATATTTTATCTACAGTCTAAATGTCCATTTTATGCTGCTATAGCAGAATACCTGAAACTGGGTAATTTATAAAGAACAGATTTTGATTTCTTACAGCTCTGGAGGCTGGGAAGTCCAAGATCAAGGGGCCCACATCTGGTGAAGACCTTCATGCTGTGTCATCCCACAGTGAAAGGTGGAAGGGCAAGAGAGTAAACATGACATGGAGAGAAAAGAGGGCCAAACTCATCATTTTATCAAGAGCCAACTCCTGCAATATCTAACCCACTCCCACAATATATAATTCACTGCCACAATAATGACATTAATCCATTTATGAAGGTAGAGCCCTTATGACCTAATCACCTATTAAAAGTCCAAGCTTTCAACACTGTTGCCTTGGGGATTAGGTTTCCAACACATGAACTTTTGGAGACACATTCAAACCATGGCTATTCTCTAGATTCTTAACATCTCAAGAGAGCAGAGAGTGTTCCCAGGGCCAAGCACTATGTTATCAACATGAGAGGAACATAACAAATATATATTAACTGAATGTATAAACAAACTCTAAAAGAATCTTTCATAGCTTGGATTTTAGTGAATGCTATATTTTTTTTGTTTTTTTGTGAATGCTATAACATTTAACTATTACTTTACACAGCCATCTCAGTTAATCAAAGATAAATTTTTCTTGTATTTACACAAAACAAGTGTTTTGGCTTTTTCTCTAACATTTAAGATTACTTTTTTAAAAAAAACCTTAGATCACAGATGTAAAAATATTCAGAAGGAGGAACAGAGGAAAAGGAGAGAAAGCCTGAGGCTGGTAATGAAGAAATAAAACTTCTAAGCCTTAATTTTTTGAAAAGACAAATTAATATATTTTCTCAAGTTTTCTTGAAATTTTTCTAGGCCTTCATATGCAAACTTTCCACCAATTACAAAAAGACATTAACACAGTCCCTGAAACGGAGCCAAAATGCAAAGTCCTTTCTGACCTCAGGGCCTCTGAACATTCTAGCTTCTGCCAGGGTATCTAGCTTCCCTGGTATACACTTGATTAACTGTTTTATAGACTTCAAGTCTTAGCAAAAATATGGCTCTTCAGAGAGGAGAAACATCTGAATGTCCTCTCTTTATAATGGAATCTCCACATGGCTTCTCCATGTCTCCAGCATGATGTCTACAGGCATACAATGTATGTGTCCCAAGTGATAGAGAGCCAGGTGGAAGCAAGACTGGTGACATAATTTGTAATGCCCAGTGGAAACTGAAAGTGGAAAGCCCCTTGTCCAAAAATACCAAGAATTTCAAAACAATAACAGTAGAGCATTCAACCAATGTGAGGCCCTTCTGAGTGCAGGACCCTGTGTGATTGCACAAATCCCATGCGCATGAAGCTGGCCCTAGGTGGAATGTATTGTATCTCAGGATCTAGCATCACTTTGTATCATTTGTGATGCATTCTGTTCATCAAGGCAGTCATAAAGACCCACCCAAATTCAAAAGAAAGGGAAATAAATCCACCTCTTGTGGGTGTGGCTATAATGCAGAAGAGCATGTAGGGTCAGAAATACTGCTATGGCCATTTCTGAAAATACAGTCTGCCACGTTTGCTATAAACAACTTGTTCACCTTTGGAGAACAGAAACATGTCTGATATGGTTTGGATCCATGTCACATACAATTCATGTCATCTCCAATGTTGAAGGTGGAGCCTGGTGGGAAGTGATTGGATCATGGGAGCAGATGTCCCCCTTGGTGTTGTTTTCATGATAGTGAGTGAGTTCTAATGAGATCTGGTTGTTTAAAAGCGTGTAGCATTTTGTTGCCATTGCTATTGGTGTTTTAGTCATTAAGTCTTTGCCCATGCCTATGTCCTGAATGGTATTGCCTAGGTTTTCTTCTAGGGTTTTTATGGTTATAGGTCTTCAGTCTTTAATCCATCTTGAGTTAATTTTTGCATAAGGTGTAAAGACGGGGTCCAGTTTCAGTTTTCTGCATATGGCTAGCCAGTTTTACCAACACCATTTATTAAATAGGGAATATTTTCCCCATTGCTTGTTTTTGTCAGGTTTGTCAAAGATCAGATGGTTGTAGGTGTGTAGTGTTACTTCTGAGGCCTCTGTTCTGTTCCATTGATCTATATATCTGTTTTGGTACCAGTACCATGCTGTTTTGGTTACTGTAGCCTTGTAGTATAGTTTGAGGTCAGGTAGCATAATGCCTCCAGCTTTGTTCTTTTTGCTTAGGGTTGTCTTGGTTATACAAACTCTTTTTTGGTTCCATATGAAATTTAAAGTAGTTTTTTCTAATTCTATGAAGAAAATCAATGGTAGCTTGATGGGGATAGCATTGAATCTATAAATTACTTTGTGCAGCATGGCCATTTTCAGGATATTGATTCTTCCTATCCATGAGAATGGAATGTTTTTCCATTTGTTTATGTCCTCTCTTATTTCCTTGAGCAGTGGTTTGTAGTTCTCCTTGAAGAGGTCCTTCACATCCCTTGTAAGTTGTATTCCTAGGTATTTTATTCCCTTTGTAGCAATTGTGAATGGGAGTTCACTCATGATTTGGCTCTCTGCTTGTCTATTATTGGTGTATAGGAATGCTTTTGATTTCTGCACATTGATTTTGTGTCCTGAGACCTTACTAAAGTTGCTTATCAGCTTAAGGAGATTTAACTAAAGAGCTTCTGCACAGCAAAGAAACTATCATCAGAGTGAACAGGCAACCTACAGAATGGGAGAAGATTTTTGCAATCTATTCATCTGACAAAGGACTAATATTCAGAATCTACAAAAAACTTAAACAAATTTACAAGAAGTAAACAAACAACCCCATCAAAGAGTGGGCAAAGGATATGAACAGGCAATTCTCAAAAGAAGACATTTATGTGGTAAATAAACATGTGAAAAAGAGCTCATCATCACTAGTCATTAGAGAAATGCAAATCAAAACCACAATGAGATACCATCTCACGCTAGTTCGAATAGTAATCATTAAAAAGTCAGGAAACAACAGATGCTGGAGAGGATGTGTAGAAACAGGAACACTTTTACAGTGTTAGTGGGAGTGTAAATTAGTTCAACCATTGTGGAAGACAGTGTGGCGATCTCTCAAGGATCTAGAACCAGAAATACCATTTGACCTGGCAATCCCATTACTAGGTATATATCCAAAGGATTATAAGTCATTCTACTATAAAGACACATGCACACATATGTTTATTGTGGCACTGTTCACAATAGCAAAGACTTGGAACCAACCCAAATGGCCATCAATGATAGACTGGATAAAGAAAATATGGCACATATACGCCACAGAATACTATGCAGCCATAAAAAAGGGTGAGTTCATGTCCTTTACAGGGACATGGATGAAACTGGAAACTACCATTCTCAGCAAACTAACACAGGAACAGAAAACCAAACACTGCATGTTCTCACTCATAAGTGGAAGTTGAACAATTAGAACACATGGACACAGGGAGGGGAACATCACACACCAGGGCCTGTTGGGGGGTAGGGGGCTAGGGGAGGGATACATTAGGAGAAATACCTAATGTAGATGATGGGTTAATGAGTGCAGCAAACCACCATGGCACAGGTACACCTATGTAACAAACCTGCACGTTCTGCACATGTATCCCCAAACTTAAAGTACAATAAAATAAATAAATAAAATTTAAAGAGTAAAAAAAAATGTGTAGCACTTCCCCATCTCTCTCTTCCTTTTGACCCATCCATGTGAAGTGCTGGCTTCCCCTTCGCCTTCCATGATGATTATAATTTTCCTGAGGCCCCCTGAGAAGCTAAGCAGATGCCAGCCTCATGCTTCCTGTACAGGCTGTGGAATCATGAGCCAATTAAACCTCTTTTCTTGATAACTTACCCAGCTTCAGTTATTTCTTCATAGCAATGAGAGAATGGACTGATACTATCAAACTTGGAAAACTCACACTGACAACTATAATAGCTACCACATATTAGGAAACTTTTTCTAGGTGGGGTACTGATCGAGCACTTCAGAAACATCATCTCATTTAATCCTCATGACTCCCCATTTAATAGGTACGGTGCAGATACTATTATCCCTATCATAGAACTGATGTTCTTGATATCTATCCCTATCATTGGACTTGATTTAGACTGATGTTAAGAGGTTTTATAACTGTTAAGTGTTATTGAAGTAAATTTCCCAAAACATAAGTCCTGATGGGACTGTACTTTTCCCTGATTTCTTACCACGTCTCTCTCTCTCTCTCTCTCTCTCTCTCTATATATATATATATATATGTGGGTGTGTGTGTGTGTATACATACATATATGTGTATATATGTATATATATGTATGTATATATATAAAATAAGTTGTCTATTCTCTCTCTCCATATATATATATATATATATATATATATATAAAATAAGCTGTCTTAATAGCTCACAATTTCCCTTCCGTTTCCCCTTCTTTGGTGACTTGGTGACTCCCCATACCTCATACCTCCATCCTCCAGCACCCATAATCATGTGACTAATTCCAGTACCCTAGCTATAAGAGACAAAACTGGGCCAAAGTTTCACCCCTCAAATGGGAGGTAGGAGAAAGAGAAACAGAGACAGATGATAAAGATCAGATGATTTCTGGCCAGGCATGGTGGCTCATGCCTGTAATTTTTTTTTCTTTTTTTGAAACAGTCTTGCTCTGTTGCCCAGGCTGGAGTGCAGTGGGGTGTCCTGCCTCACTGCAACTTCCACCTCCCAGGTTGCAGCAATTCTCCTGCCTCAGCCTCCCAAGTAGCTGGGACTACAGGTGCGTGCCACCACGCCCGGCTAATTTTTGTATTTTTTAATAGAGACGGGGTTTCACCATGTTAGGCAGGCTGGTCTTGAACTCCTGACCTTGTGATCTGCCCGCCTCAGCCTCCCAAAGTGCTAGGATTACAATACCTGTAATCCTAGCACTTTGGGAGACCCCAGGCAGGAGGATCACTTGAGGCCAGGAGTTCAAGACCAGCCTGTCTCAAAAAAAAAAGTAATAGGCAGGTATGGTAGTGCACACCTATAATTCTAGCTACTAGGGAGACTGATAGAGGAGGATCAGTCTAGGAATTTGAGGCTGCAATGAGCTGAGTTATGTTTGCACCACTACACTCCAGCCCCCACATCAAAGTAAAACCCTGCCTCTTAAAAAAAGTTCAGTTGTTCAGCTGGACCTGAAATAATAAAACTGTGCACTGTAAGAAATTCTATTTCCCATTCTGTGTTCTAAGAACAATAGAACATAGGTGTATAGAAAGGGGAAAAAACCGTGGTTAGAGAGCAGCAAGACATGCAAGAGAAAGATGGTGCTACAATTTTCAGTTAAGATGATAAGTTTTCTCAGTCTATTCCTGAGGCCCAACTATGTCTCTGATCTTGAGATTCTTTCATGCCACCAGGATATACTTTCATGTTTTGCTGTTGTTGGCTTAAGTACTTCTCCATTATTGCTAGCAAAATAATCCTACCACCTATAGGTAAAATAACAGCTTTCCTCAATTAATAGAGAGTAAATTCTAGAAATAGATAATGTGCTTCCTAAATAAAAGAAAAGAAAGTCATCCTTCTTTAAAGGCTCTGTAAATTACTGAGGCAAAACCAAGTTACCACTTACTTTTAGGCAATAACTAAGTCAAAAGACTATGTATAAACAGTTAGATGAAGTAGATACTTTGTAACCACTATTAGGAATAAATTTAAAATCACAGCCAAGTCAATCTAAGCTGTTTCCATCTACCTTCAGGATTGTAAAATAAAAACCTTTACCTCTGCAGAAGAGATTTTCCTCCAGTCTCTGCAGCCCATTTTGAAGCGAGCTGTGAAAATGCTTTATATATTTTGTAGATGTCTCCCAGTTTTTAAAAAGAAGAACATTGGGTGAAATGTGCTTCTCCACCCTCCCCTAACATACTCACTTTAATTACTGATTCATTATCCAATTCTACATATATTTCATGGTAGCTTTGGCATCACTGGAGAAGCACTCCAGCATATGTCAACACAACTTCCTCCAGGTTCTGTGCAAAGGGAGAGTAACAGGAAGAGCTCTACTCCTGTCTGAAGAGACTTGCTTTCCTTCTCTCATTCTTTGCATACCCTGGGCCTCCAGCTTCTTCATTTGGGGAACCATTTCCCAAGCCTGCAGTTTAGAGTGGAGGGGATGGGAGGAGGGGCTCAGATTCTGGTGAACAGCTGGGGCCCATCACTTCTCATTGCAGGTCTTGGGGAGATGTGGTTGACAGAGTGATGCACAGAGCCTGTCCCAGTTAATGACTTCACCATTCTCCATCATTATCCCCATCATTAGGAAATTAGGAGGACAGAAGGTATTTACTGTAAACCTGCCACCTCCCAAGGAGAGATAAATAGAAACTGATAAATGGGCTCTTCTGGTGCTGTTCGTCTATTAACCTTCTGCTTCCCAGCTCCGGCATATGCATGCCATCCTGCCATTAATATCCAGTAATTGGCATGGCAGCAGGCAATACAATCATACCTTTACTGTGAGTGTTCCCTCCGTGTGGTGTGCCTGTGCAAGCACACAATTACGTTCATAATGAAGCTTTGCTAAACAATCCGGTTGAAAGACATTAGGCAGTTGTTCCCCAGCTATAACACCAGCCTCCCACAGTCATTCAATGCTTAACTCTTCACTAGCCTGGGTATGAGATGCCATTGCTAATCTTTCTGCTGTCCTTGCACACATTATACTCTTTCTCTTAAAGGTAGATACATTTTGTTAACAGCTTCTTTCTTAACTCTGTGTTCCTTGGGAGCAAAGTCATATATTGCCAGCTTATGAATGATTTGAAACCACTTCACCTGGCTGACTGACTGGCACGAGGGAAGAATGGAGTTTTGTCTGTGTTGGGGCCACTGGTGACCACCTGGGGCTATTTGTCACCAATTGAGAGCCAAGCTGTTTAGCAGTGTTTCCCAAGGAGATTTTGTGTTCTTTATCACATTTCTAGATAACTAAGTGGGTGAAAGAGTGTATCTCATCAAGCGTATTTTCTGTGTGATAAGAGAGGAGATAGGAAGATAATAACCTTGGTGTCTTCTCTTAGAAAGACACCGTCCTCAATGTTTGTCTGCTCAAGACACTTGGGAATTTTGAAGGAGCATGAATCCCAGGAGATCCTGAAAGAGTTCACAGAAAACCAAGGCCCACAAAGAAAGCCACTTCATTCTGTTACCCATCTGCTCACACCGTGGCTGCAAAATGAACATTTGGTCTCTGCTTCCCTGACCTATTTCTCCCCCAGTTAAATTCCTGTGTTTACTATGAAGTCTATGAAGACTTTACAATAGTGACTGCAGCGGGCAGACTGTTTCATCACAGGATGAAACATGAAAAACCAAGATGAGTAATTTCTTAAAAGCACAGGATGGGTTCTATGAAATGAATCAACCTGGTCCTAAACATGGCCCTAAAAAAAAATACAGTAGCAAGAGGGAGGTGAGGCTGGGGAGAGGTAATATCAGCAAAGAGATAAAAAGCAATAAAAAGACCGAGAAGAAAATGACATGACAACCTTATTACTGGTGTTCAGGAACCATAGCCTCTCTGTCAGAAAAATACCAGATCACCCATTTGAGAACTTCATAAAACTAAATGATCAATAGATTATAGCTCTGGCCCTCCTTCCACACGGCATAAAACAAATAATAATATCTCCAATAAATATAACAAATAGGGTAATCTTTCCTATCTCCTGCAAACCCCTGACAGAATGTGCTACAGGATCTTTTCATTGTGTCTTCAGGAGGATGCTAAGCAGCTTGCCAGACTCCCAGTCAAGCACAGCCTCTCCAGCTGTCTTCCAAGCATCCACCTTTAAATACAGAATCTGGATGTAGCTGGATGGCCTTGCACTCCTGGAAGCTTTCATTCTGCAGAAATACCTGGGAACAAACCTTGTGTCAGTCAGCATTCTATTAACTAAAATTCCCAAGCACTGATGCCAGCAGACACCTCTAGTATAATGCTAATGTTTGTAATGATGACCCAGTGACAGGCTAAGAAATTGACGTCAATTCTGCCTCTTCTTCACCATTCCTTACTTCTATCTGCTTTATTTATTTTTTTATTTTTTAACCCTCCCCACAGCCCCACAGTTCTCATGGAAGAAAGGGCCTGCTTAATGTTTTTATGAAGCCCTTTCACATGATCTCTTCTAGTTCACAGCAAAGCCTCACGCAGTAGTCAAGAGATGATATTAGAATCCCTATTGTACAACTGCGGAAATGCACATTCAGGAAAGGTAAGTGACTTTCTCAGTTCACATAGCTAGGACCCAAGTCTTCTTTCCTTTTCAGAGCTGCTGTGCTGCCAACTCTAAAAGACACCATTCACGTTGTATTCTGTGTGAACAGCACTCCTGAATTTGGGCAACACGGATGTCCTGAAAATCAACAATATGGTGGAAATAGGAGGGGCTTTGGAATCAGAGACTTAGTTTTACCACTTATATTAGCTGCATTACTCTAAATAATGTTTAAATTTCTCTGAAGTTTGTTTCCCTATCTTTAAGATGGGATGATGGTAATGACAGTTCCTACTTCATAAATGTAACACATATGTTGTTAGTATATAATAATATATGAAGAATACTTCCTATTTACTTCTATTTATCTTTCCCTTTCCTATAATGGACACTACCATGTTGCCTCTTTAGGAAAAGCTTAATGGAGATACATTTTACAGTATTCCAGCTCTTTGGATATCGGTAGACTATGTAACATAATGCTGGCTCTCCTTTTAAATAGATTAAGATTAACCAGACTATTTCATTCCCATGCCATGCCAGATTAATATAATCTCAAGTTGACTCAGTTAAGAAACAACATTTTTTCTTCTTTTGTAAAATGTAAAACATACACAAAGGTGCCATAGACTGTGACTAAAGGATTAGTTATCATTATGGGATATTTGTGGACAGCATAAAATAAAAATACACCATAAGACCATTTACAATTCTTCTGCCATTCTCACCACAAAAATTTCTCTCTAATTCACTCCTCTTTAGTACTCACTAATCACCATGAGTGCAGCTGGGTCACTCTTGCAGGTGTATCCTTTTCATCCATGTCTCTTTTTCCATGTCAAGAGGCTTATCAATCCCAATTTTAAGCACTGACAATTCTAAGACCCCCAGTTTTTTATTAGGCAGAACTATTTAGTTCTCCGGGATTCAACACTTACCTTTCAGATCATGCTCAAGCTTTCTTCACTTAGGCAGAATACCACCTTTCCCAACCTAGAAGCTTTTGGAAATACATGGGAATATTTACTGGTTATCAAAATTACAGGGGCCAAGTTCAGCAAGATGGCAAGATGCAAGACCAATATACAAAAATCAGTTATATTTCTACATACTAGCAATAAATATTGTAAAAATAAAATAAAGAAAATAATTCCACTTACAGCATTAAAAGAATGAAATATTTAGAAATAAGTTTCTCAAAGAAGTGCAACACATGCATACTAAAAACTACAAAATACTGTGGAATGAAATTAAAGAAGAACTAAGTAGGCCGGGTGCGGTGGCTCACGCCTCTAATCCCAGCACTTTGGGAGGCCAAGGTGGGCAGATCATGAGGTCAGGAGTTCGAGACCAGCCTGGCCAATATGGTGAAACCCTGTCTGTACTAAAAATAGAAAAATTAGCCAGGGGTGGTGGCATGCGCCTGTAGTCCCAGCTACTCAGGAGGCTGAGGCAGAAGAATCGCTTGAACCCGGGAGGCCGGGAGGTGGAGGTTGCAGTGAGCCGAGATCATGCCACTGCACTCCAGCCTGGGCGACAGAGCGAGACTCCATCTCAAAAAAAAAAAAAAAACTAAGTAAAAGGAAAGATATCCCACGTACATGGATTAGGAGACTCAATATTGCTAAGATGGAAATACTTCCCAACCTGGTCCACAGATTCAATGCAATCCCAATTAATATCTCAACCTCCTGTTTTGTGGATATTGACATGAAGATCCTAAAATTTACATTAAAATTTAAGGAATCCAGAATAGCAAAAAACACCCTTGGAAAAAAATAAATTTGGGGGTTTCATACTTTCTGACTTCAAAATTTCTTACAAAGCTATAGTAATCAAAACAGTATGCTACTGGCACAAGGATAGTCATACAGATAATTGGAATAGAATTTAGATCCCGAAATAAACCCTTACACTTAAGATCAATAGACTTTTGATAAGGGCTCCAGGATTCTTCTGAGGCAGAAGAATTGCTTGAACCCAGGAGGTGGAGGTTGCAGTGAGCCAAGATCGTGCCAATGCACTCCAGCCTGCGCAACAGGGAAAGAATGGGAATGGGAAAGAATAGTCTTTTCAAGAAATAATGCTGAGACAACTGAATCTGCAAAAGAAGGAAGCTGGATACCTACTTCACAACATAGACAAAAGAAAACCCTCAAAATGAATCACAGAATAAATGTAAGAGCTAAAAGTATAAAGCTCTCGGAAGAAAACCTAAATCCTTGTAATCTTGGATGAATCAATGGTCTCTTAGACATGATACCAAATACACAAACAGAAAAAGAAAAATAAGTAATCAGACTTAACCACCCCAAATTTACTTAAACACCCACATTTATTTTTTTCAAGGGTGTTTTTTTGCTATTCTGGATTCCTTAAATTTTCATGTAAATAATATATAAAATTAAAAACTTTAATGTTTCAAAGAACATCATCAACAAAGTGAAAAGACAGTGCATAGAATGGGGAAAAATATTTGCAAATATATATCTGATAACAGGCTTATTGCCAAAATATATAAAGAACTCTCACAAATCAACCGTTTAAAAATTCGATTTTAAAATGGGCAAAAGATTTAAATAAAAATTTCTCCAAAGATATACCAACAGCTAATAGCCACATAAAAAGATACTAAAAATCATTAGTCATTATGGAAATACAAATCAAAACCACAATTAGATACAACTTCACAACTACAGTCATTGTTGTAATAAAAAAGACAGGCAATAACAAGTGTTGAGCATGTGGAGAAATTAGTACCCCATGCACTACTGGTGGTGGAAAATGGTGCAGCTACTGTGGAAAACAGTCTGACAGCTTCTCAAAAAGTTACCATAGGACCTAGCAACTCAACTCTTAATAATATATCAAAGAATTGAAAACAATAGTCCATAAAAAATGTGTACGCATATGTTTATAGCAGGATTATTTATAATAGCTAAAAAGTAGAAACAACTCAGCCGGGCACGGTGGCTCATGCCTGTAATCCCAACACTTTGGGAGGCCGAGGCGGCTGGATCACCTGAGGTCAGGAGTTCGAGACCAGCCTGGCCAATGTGGTGAAACCCCATCTCTACTAAAAATACAAAAATTAGCTGAGCATGGTGGCAGGCACCTGTAATCCCAGCTACTTGGGAGGCTGAGGCAGGAGAATCACTTGAACCTGGGAGGCAGAGGTTGCAGTGAGCCGAGATTGCACCATTGCACTCCAGCCTGGGCAACAAGAGCAAAACTCTGTCTTAAAAAAAAAAAAAAGAAAGAAAGAAAGTAGAAACAACTCAAATATCTATCTAGATGAACAAAAATATCTAATAGATGAACAAAAGTTAGTATATCCATATAATTGAATAGTATTTGGCAATAAAAGAAGAAAAAAACTGACACATTCTACAACATGAATGAATTTTTGAAACATTATGTTAAGTGAAAAGAGTCAGTCATGAAAGGGCACATATTATATATTTCCATTTATATAAAATGTCCAGAAAAGGTATATTTATACAAACAAAAAGTAGATTCATGGTTTTCAAAGAATAGAGGGAAGGATAATGGGGAGTGACTTCTAATTATTAGGTTGGTGCAAAAGTAGTTGTTTTTGCCATTGCTTTTAAAAATGGAGGAAACTGTAATTACTTTTCACCAACCTAATAGTATAGTATTTCTTTGGGGGGCGATTAAATGTTTTGGAAATAGATCATGGTAATTGTACAAGTTTGTGAATACATTAAAAATCACTGAACTGTATACTTTAAAATAGTGATGTTTACATTCTCACCAGCAGTGTAGAAATGTCCTTTTTCACTGCATCCAAGCCAACTCTATTATTTTTTATTTTTTAATAATGGTCATTCTTGCAGGAGTGAGGTGGTATCAAATTGTGGTTTTGATTTGCATTTCCCTGATCATTGGTGATGGTGAGCATGTTTTCATGTATTTGTTGACCATTTGTATATCTGCTTTTGGGAACTGTCTATTCATATCCTTAGCCCACTTTTTGATGTGATTGTTTGCTTTTTTCCTTGCTAATTTGAGTTCCTTGTAGATGCTGCGTATTAGTGCTTTGCCAGACCTATAGATTGCAAAGATCTTCTCCCACTCTGTGGGTTGTCTGTTTACTCCGCTGACTGTTCCTTTTGCAGTGCAGAAGCTCTTTAGTTTAATTAAGTGTAGCCTATTTATCTTTGCTTTTCTTGCATTTGCTTTTGGGTTCTTGGTCGTGAAGTCTTTGCCTAAGCCAATGTCTAGAAGGGTTTTTCCAAAGTGGTCTTCTAGAATTTTTATGGTTTCAGGTCTTATATTTAAGTCCTTTGTCCATCTTGAGTTGACTTTTGTATTCTTTCTACATGTGACTTGCCAATCATCTGAGCACCATTTGTTGAATAGGGTGTGCTTTCTCCACTTTATGCTTTTGTTTGCTTCGTCAAGGATCAGTTTGCTGTAAGTATTTGGGCTTATTTTGTGCTCTCTATTCTGTTCCATTGGTCTACATGCCTATTTTTATACCAGTACCATGCTGTTTTGGTGACTATAGCCATATATATATATATATCAGGTAATGTGATGCCTCCAGATTTGCTCTTTTTGCTTAGTCTTGCTTTGGCTATGCAGGCTCTTTTTTGGTTCCATATGAATTTTAGGACTTTTTTTAGTTCTGTGAAGATTGATGGTGGTATTTTAATGGGAATTGCATTGCATTTGTAGATTGCTTTTGGCAGTATGTTCATTTTCACAATATTGATTCTACCCATCCATGAGCATGGGATGTGTTTCAATTTGTTTGTGTTGTCTATGATTTCTTTCAGCAGTGTTTTGTAGTTTTCCTTGTAAAGGTCTTTCATGTCCTCAGTTAGGTATATTGTTAAGTTTTGGGGGTTTTTTGCACCTATTGTAAAAGGGGTTGAGTTCTTGATTTGATTTTCAGCTAGTTTGCTATCAGTGTATAGCAGAGCTACTGGTTTGTGTACATTAATTTTGTATCCTGAAACGTTGCTGAATTCATCTATCAGTTCTAGGAGCTTTTTGGAGGCATAAGATCTTATCATCATAGGCCGGGCATGGTGTCTCACGGCTGTAATCCCAGCACTTTGGGAGGCCGAGGCAGGCGGATCACGAGGTCAGGAGATCAAGACCATCCTGGCTAACACGGTGAAACCCCATCTCTACTAAAAAATAAAAAGAATTAGCAGGGCTTGGTGGCGAGCACCTGTAGTCCCAGCTACTCAGGAGGCTGAAGCAGGAGAATGGCGTGAACCCGGGAGGGAGACCTTGCAATGAGCCGAGATCACGCCACTGTACTCCAGCCTGGGTGAAGAGCAAGACTCCGTCTCAAAAAAAAAAAAAAAAAAAAAAAAAAATCATCAGCAATCAGCAACAGTTTGACTTCTTCTTTACCGATTTGGATGCCCTAGTTTCTTTCTCTTGTGTGATTGCTCTGGCTAGGACTTCCAGTACTATGTTAAATACAAGTGGTGAGAGTGGCCATCCTTGTCTTGTTCCAGTTCTCAGTGGGAATGCTTTTACCTTTTCCCCATTCAGTATTATGTTGGCTATGGTTTTGTCATAGCTGGCTTTTATTAGCTCGAGGTATGTCCCTTTTATGCCAATTTTGGTGAGGGCTTTGGTATATATACATATGTGTATATATATGTGTGTATATACACACACACGTATATATGTATATATACATACATATACATATGTGTATGTGTGTATATATACATGCATATACATATATGTATATATACATACATATATGTGTGTATATATATATTCCATCATATGTATATGATGGAATACCACTCAGCCATAAAAAGGAACAAATTAATTGTATTGGCAGCAATCTGGATGGAACTGGAGGCTAATATTCCAAGTTCAGTAATTCAAGAATGGAAAACCAAACATTATATGTTCTCACTCATAAGTAGGAGCTAAGCTATGAGGATGCAAAGGCATCAGAATGATACAATGGACTTTGGGGACTTAGGGGAAAAGGTGGGAGGGGGTGAGAGATAAAAGACTATAAATTGGGTTCAGTGTGTACTGCTTGGGTAATGGGTGCAACAAAATCTCACAAATCACCGCTAAAGAACTTACTCATATAACCAAATGCCAACTGTTCCCCAAAAACCTATGGAAATAAAAACTAAAAAATAAAAAACAATAAAATGGTGATGTTTATGGTATGTGACATATTTCAATATAACTGTCATTTAAAAAAATAGGAATCTGCTACTGTCAATTTAGTCAGGGATCATGTACACTAGACATTCTGAAATGTCATGAGTCCTGTTCAATAGACTTTTTAAAATGAAACACTATTTGTATTTAATTCTGAGCCATTTATTTCTGAGCTAAATTCTTTTTCTTCTCATTACCACAGTTGTGAAAAATCAGTAGTCTGTGGCAGAAGACATCAATTAAGAAATAAGAAGATTTGGATACAAGTCTGAGCTCAATTACCAGAAGCTCAGGCAAGTTATTTAACTTTCTTGGGCTTCTTTTATCATCTAACAGATGTATGATAGCGAATTTTACGTCAAGCTGTCTGGTCCACAGTGCCCAGATATGTGGTCAAACATTATTCTGGTTGTTTGTGTGAGGGTGTTTTGGGATGAAATTAACATTTAAATTGGTGAACTCTGAGTAAAGAAGATTGCCCTTCATAATTAGAATGGGCTGCATCCAATCTACTGAAGGCCTTAACTGAACAAAAGGCTGACCTCCCTGAGCAAGGAGAATTAATTATGCCTGTAGACACAGCATGAAGACCCTCTTCCTGGGTCTCCAGCCTGCTGGCCCATCCTGCAGATTTTAGACTTGCCAGCCTCTATAATGGTGTGAGCCAATTACTTAAAATAAGTCACTTTGTATATACACACATATATATAAATATATATATACCCCTATATGAGTATATATATATATACACACACACACATCCCATTGGTTCTATAACTCTAATATCTAATATACAGAGTATGCCCTGTAAAGCTCTAAGGTTTTTGACATCTCCAACAATTTCAGCATATGGGTTTCAAATATACATATGTGGGTTTTACTACAAATATACATATGTGGGTTTTACTACAAATATACATATGTAGGTCTTACTACAAATATACATATGTGGGTTTTACTGTAGTTTTTAAACTATATGGGTATTAAAAACTCCAGGTACATCCAGGGCACTCTGGAAGTTCCAACTGACCTTATTAACTCCACTAAGATAAGATAGCCATTTGGTAAATGACTACAGAAATAATGCTTACATTGACTTACCTGCCTCGTAACTGTCCTCCAAACCTGAGAATGAAATATGTTTCCTAAAACTCTATGTGATCAGAATAAAAAGTATATGTTCATAGGGTTTAAGGATAGCCAGACCTACCCAGCACACCTGAAACAATAGCATGTATACAATCATTTACTTTGTCCATGGGTAAAATGAGTCCTGATAACAGAGCAGGAGACGTCAGTCTTCTTTGTCATCAATCATAAACACTAAGTTCCTAGTTTTAAAATATAGTTAATTCTGTTATTCTGTAACTGACTATCCAGATGTGTATTACTCAGAGCTTTTCATTTGGCAACACGTGTTTTTGCCATTTCACAGCTCATTTGTACTTCCACTAGCTTTGATACACTCATTACTATCTCTGGCAAAAGATTTGGTGAGAGAGGCAGCTGATGCAAATGAGATTTTTAGATTATCCACGCTCTCCCTTTCTACCATGACCATGGATAATCAAGAATTCACTGTGCAAAGAGCATAGAATGCAATTAGGCATTAGATAAGGAAAGCTTCACACATAAAATCACTAGGAATGTTTTGAAGGCAGTATCAAATAAAAACGTGCACCTGTGAAAACAAGCTGATGTTTCTTGTTAATGCTGCCTGATGCCTTCTGAAATGTCTCAAGAGAAATGATCATAAAAAATTATGGGCCCGGCGCGGTGGCTCACGCCTGTAATCCCAGCACTTTGGGAATCTGAGGTGTGCAGATCACAATGTCAGGAGATCGAGACCATCCTGGCCAACACGGTGAAACCCCGTCTCAAAAATTAGCCGGCCGTGGTGGTGGGCGCCTGTAGTCCCAGCTACTCAGGAGGCTGAGGCAGGAGAATGGCGTGAACCCGGGAGGCGGAGGTTGCAGTGAGCCGAGATCGCGCCACTGCACTCCAGCCTGGGCAACAGAGCGAGACTCCGTCTCAAAAAAAAAAAAAAAAAAAAAAAGACAGTAATTCCTCAACCCATTTCACAGTAGGGAAAACACCTTCATTGAGTGGTAGTGTCTAAAGGATACATGTTGATTTCGTGGTGCTGTCAGCAATCATCTCATTCAAAAAGTGTGCAGTTAAAGCCTACTAAGTTTCTGACAGAGCTCGAGGTAGGCACTGAGGATATGAAGATGGTAAGACACAGCTCCTGCTTACATTTTAGTGGAGAGGCAGATAAGTAAGTAAATTATTTCACTTTAACAAGGCTAATTCTATTACAAGGGAATTCCAAAAGTGCTAGGAGAGGACAGAGGGACATTTATTCAAGTCTGGCAAGTCAGAGAAGCCTTTTAGCAGGAGGTGATATAAAGTAGTAAGGGATGATTAGAAGTTAAATGTTTTATGAAAAAGTAAAGGTAATTTTAGACAAAATAAGAATATGAACAAAAGCATGAAGAATTAGGAGAACTTCATATTTAGGGACAACCGTAAGTAGTTCCTTATACTCTATCCTAAAGTATGAATCAGGTAGAATCAAGTAATGAGAAAAGAGACATAAACCAGTGGTGAAATTACCTTAACTAACTTTGCTAAGAAGCTTGGGCCTGATCCAGTAAATGATAAAAAGCCATTGAAGAATTTTGACTGTGAGTGATGTGGCTAAACAGGTGTTTTAAATTGATCATCCCAGATAGATAGGGTGGGTTTTATTAGTGGGGAAGAGGATCTGAACAAGGAAAATATGTTGAAATTGTCACAAAAGCCAATTCGGTAACATTGTAACTAAACAAAGGTAGTTCAGGTAAGCGTAAAGGAAAAGACTTGAGAAACATTTAGAAGATAAATCGCCAAGACTGTTGAATAATTGAATATAGTTGGAGAGACAAAGGAAACAAAAGAATATTTCCAAGATTCTAGAAAGTAAACATAGAACAAAAAACAGGTGGAGGACACTTGGTGGTTGATGAGTTCAGTACTGGCATGTTGAGGCCATCCAAGGAGAGATGACAAGCATGCATCTGCACCTTCAAACATAAAGCTCAGGTAAAATTAGAGCTGATGATACACATTTGGGAGTCATCAAGATAGTCGTTCAAATTATGAGAGTGAATGAACTACCCAAGGAGACAGTGTAAAATACTGATTCTCAACACCGGCTGCACATTAGAATCAAATGAAAAGATACTTATGCCAAGGATACCCTCAGACCACTTAAATCAGAACTTATGAGGTGCAGCCAGGATCTGGAATTATCACATTAAGGAAAAATAAAGGCAAACCCACGACTTTTTCTTCATGCCTATGAAGAAAACCAAAAAGAAATGGACAGAAGTGTATGAAGGAAACCAGAAGAAAAAAAATAATGCCACTACTTCTATAGTCTCAATTGCATTCACTAGAACAGGATGAATATGACATAAACATTGTTTTAAAAATAAATACTGTGATGTTCTATCATTTCAGAAATCCTTGATCACCACAATAGCATCCCATTTCAAGAGCTCAAGTCCATTTTACCACTATAAAATCAATTAGCTGGTTATGCTCCATTATAAATGGGTTTCCAAAAGTTTTAATTCCTTTAATCCATGGTGAAGCATATATTATTTTAAAACTAAGCAGATGTGTTCAACAATTATAAGAGGTCCAAGATGAAATTGATGCCTTTTGTGGAAAAAATATTTTATTACAGAGGATTTATCTGTTTAGATAAATCTTAGTTTTCTTTGTTATTCTTTAAGGGCTGTTAGTTGGGGGATGGGGCAGAACTTCAATCCATTACAGATTGAAATGTAAAATTTGATGTACACATTTATACCTGTATTTATAATAAGCAACATTCAAGGTACTAATGGCATGTTTGCTCCCAAAAATTATATTACACTTTTATTGTTTGAGGCACTGCTTTTGGTTGCAACTGAAAATGTGATTATGACCTCTAACAATGGTAATTTAAGTATTAATTTCCACTTCTTTTCAGCAACTGGCAGCATCCATCAATTATACCATTAGCTTCCCAATGATTGCAGCTGCAAAAAGCAGAATTAGTGTTTAAGCTACTGTCACTCACCTGAAATTTTACAGTTCTAATTAGTGAGCCAAGAAGGCTGTCAACAACTAAATGCCAAATGATTGGCCTGGAAAAACAGCACTTCCTAACCCTTCCCCAAACTCACTCATCCACTGTTGTTATGTCATTTCCTCCTAGTTCAGAATTCAAACTGTCAGAAAACTCTTTATTTTTTGTTTCTGGCAATATTTCTTAACAAGTGTTAATAAGACAATGGACAGGCATGTCACTTAAGCCCACCTGCTGTCTATAGAAAAGTTGTTTCATACTCCATTTTACCTTATATCTTTGCTTCTGCCAAATCTGATAGTGTAGTTATTATTTTACTTATGTACCAGACACTTTGCTAGATATTATACATATACAGATAAGTAGCAGGAAAAGATACTTGTTCTCAGGGAAGTTACATTTAAAATAGAGAGTTAAACACATTGACAGGAAGATAATAAATTTAAAAATATATCAAAAGGATAGATTCTGTGAAAATAATTAAAATAGAGTTATGGGACTGACAGTGAGTAGAAGTCTACTTTGAATTTGGTAGCTACAGAAAGCCACTCTGGAGATATGTCAGCTTAGTCATGCAACATCAAATGGAGTCTACATTCAGAGCCCAAGGAAGAGTATTCTAGTAACAGGGTAAAAAGACTTTAGGGCAGGAATGAATAAAAAAACTGAATATTGAGAAAAAGAAAAAAGGCCATTGTGGACCGTAGTGGGAAAGGGTAATATCAGTTTAAGATGAGGTAACAGATATGGTCAGAGGCCAGAGCAAGTAAAGCTTTGTAAACTATAGTTTAAGGAGTTTGGATTTTATTCGAAGTATAGCAAAATGTCACTGGAGGGGTTTAATTTATGTTGTAAAAAGACTACTTCCTCTGGCTACTGTGTAAAGAAAGGATTATAATTCTTGAGAAATTCCTACACATTTACAGTGAGAACATGAACAAAAATGCCCATAGAAATATTGGTTATAATAGCAAAAACTGAAATAATACAATGAAAAATCAATTTTGTGACAGTCTTAAAATAGACTGCTATATGGTCATGAAAATTACAACTACAGTGGAACATATGAATATAAAGCAAACATAACTATGAGTGGAAAAGAAATTGAAGAATAATATATACAGGATGATTCCACTTACATAAAACTGAAAATCACATATAAACTAAACAATATCTACTTTAGGATATACATATACAGTGAAAAAGTAAATCAATGTAAATTGTGGACATATCCTAGGATGACCCTCAAGGAGTCATACCATTGTATAGTCCCCTCCCTTGCAGTATGGGCTTCTAACCAATAGATTATTGCAAAGGCGGTGGAATGTCATTCTTCTATTTTCACAGACAGAAGTGAAACATTCTCAGTAAATACTGACCCTGAAGTAAGTTGACACATTGTGATGTTGTAAGTCTACAGCAAAACCTATGTGGCAAAGGACTCTCAAGAGTTGGAAGTGTCCCCAAACCAATGACCAGTAAGAAAACATAAATCTAAATCCTATAACCACATGAAGAGGAATTCTGCTAACAACCTACAGTATGTGGAATTAGATCTTTCCCTGGTTATGCCTTTGATGAGAACACAGCTCAGCCAATCTTAATCTTAATTGCAGCCTTGTCAAACTGTGAAAAGAGGACTCAGCTAAGCCATGCCCAAATACCTGACACACATAAACTGTGAGATAGTATGTGTATGTTGTTTTAAGCCACTAAGCTTGTGATAATTTGTTACACAGTAATAGTAAACTAATTCTGAAATAATAGACACAAACTTTGGAGTAATTATTACCTCTGGAGGAAGGAGATGTAACTAATGGCATCACAGTGTGGTCTTCAAGGTTGTTGTTAATATGTGCTTTCTTCTTTTTATATCCTCATATTTTCTCTTGCAAAGAATATGTTAGATATTTTAATTAAAATCTTAGAGTCTCTGACTTTAATTGACTAGATTAACCCATTTATATTTATTGCAGCTTCTATTATTTTAGGACCTAATACTGCTATCATTTTAAAAATATTTTTTCATTTTTTATACTTTCCTTGCATTTCTTTTCTTCATTTATGCTTTCTATTGCATAAATTTAGTGTTCTTACTCTGTTTATATAATATTTTCTCCATTTGCTCTTGTAATAGACTTAAGACCCATTTAAATTGCTTTGCCTAATGAAACAAGTACTACAGCATTCTGCCATATTCCTACGTACTCCTCTTGTCTATTATGTTAATTTTGTCTATAATTTTATTTTGAGTTCTAAAACTTCCCCAGAGCTGAGGGAGGAATCCAGCTGCCTATACTGGTTTGCCATTTTGTTAGGATAAGAAATGTTTCATTGTAATATTTAGTTGTCTATTTCTTCAGCTATTTGGCAGGAACATAATTGTTTTATCAGCCTTTAAGTGTCACATGTATGTAATAGTATTTTGTATGAATCATTTATTTCATTAATATTTTAAATAAAAAAGCATCTAGCACAATCGGTTTTTAATAAATATTAGTAAATTTAAAAGTGGAATACAAGGAACCGAATAATTATTCTCTTGATCACTATTTCACAAATGCTCTGGTGATACCAACAAAGTTAAGAAATTATTCCAACAGGTAAGAAAGATCTTGTCCAGCCTTTCCTTTTTATCTAGAATCAGTGAGGTTACTATCACATCTACTTGCTTGAATCATTGATGCCATTCTGTTATTCGTTTATGAAACATGAGTCTGCTTATTCCAAGCACTTTCGGCCTCTTTAGGCATATTGCTTTTAATTAAGCACCTGTTCTATGCAAGTCATTGTGGTTATTAATGTGCAGGATATGAAAAATAATTTGGCAGAACCCACAATGAGCTTCTCTTCTAGTAAGGGGAGATGGATATGCTCACAAATAATTATAATAGAAGGTTAATGTGACAAATGCAAAAGAGGGGTATAAATAGATTAATGGGAAAAGAGAAGAGAAGGCTTTATAAAAGATGTTTGGGCTGGGCCTTTGAAGAAGGGTAGAATGTGAACTCCATGAATAAATGTGTTCTTTTTTCTTACCTCTGAGCTGTCATAAACACTGTTTTAAGTACATATACACTCTTAAGTGTCCGTGTAGCCTAGCTAATTGCCACTTTTTCTTAGGTTCTCAGTTTTGTTGTATTGTCTTTCAGGAATCCTTCCAGCTCCCCATGCTCACTTCCCTGAGCTTGAATTAAGTGCTTTTTCCATGTATGCCCCCCAAACCCTAGTAAGTAATCTTTGCTGTTACTTTTACCATAGTCTGTAGTAATTACAATAAAATTGAGAAGTTCCTGTGTCTGCTAAAAATGTTAGCAGAGGTTTGCAGACATCTATTTGGGTTAATTACTTGTATTGAGGGACAGAGACCTGTGAGAAGAAATGTTTTATCAGAGCCAAAAATAAGAGAGGGAAATGGAGAAGAGAATGTGCATCTCTTCTCCAGCTTTAACCCCAGAGGCTGGATTGGACAGAACTTTGTGAGACCTGGGGCGTAAGTAGCGAGGCTTGGTAGTTCAGGTGACAAAGCAAAACTTAGAGGTAAGGCTCAGGGCATTTTCACATTCTGCTGAAAACAGCATGTTACACCAACCCAATGGCAACGTGGTGCCCCGAGGAATTTGCAAGGTTTGGAATACAGGACATTGAAGAGTGGGAGGGGCAACATACATGCAGAGGTACCACTAGCAGTCAGAAGTGCCTTTGTGGGAGCCCAAAAAAGAAAATTGAAGGATTCTATGAACACGTATGAGGTATCCTTGGGAATTCCTGAGTAACTCAGGAAACTTAGAAGGAAAACTGATGTTCATAACTTAAGAAGGTCTGAGGCAACAAATTCAGACATTAAGGTTAATATAAATTTATCTACATCTAACAGATGGTGAGGCCTAGAGAGTTTTGTAGGATTATTTCTATATCCCTACTTCCTTAATTAGATTGTGATTTCCTGAGAGGAGAGACTGTGCCTGGTTCACTGTGGGATTGCTAGAATTTGGCATAGTGTCTGAAACATATAGTATATATTCATTTAATAATTACTGCCTAAATGAGTCATAGGTGGCATTAGAACTGAAAATTCAGGACTCTTTACCTGAATTAGTATTGAATTGACTCCTGATTTCCTTTATAAAATATTTGTAACTGGGCCTTTGAAGAAATGTAGAATTTGTGCTTCTTAAATATGTGTGTTTTTCCCTCTCACCTCTGTGTTTTCATAAACATTATTTTAGCTGGATATACACTCTTTTGCATCTTCTTAGCCTAGCTGATTTTTCACTTATTCTAGAGGTTCACAGGCATCTATTTGCATGAATTATTTGTATTGGGAGAAAAGACCTGTTTCGCATGGGTAACTCAGTTTCACATGTGTGAATAAAAACAAAGTTGCAAGCAGATTAAAGATAGTAAGTGAACTTTCAAACATTCTCCTCAGTCTGTTTCTAACCACATCCAGTAAAATACAGTGTTATCTGGTAAGAACAGATGGGTTTTCAAACAAATATAATCAATTTCTACTATAATTTGGTTAATGCTGAATGACGAAGTTTTGAAATTGTGTATAAAGGGTTTTCTCTGTAATTCCCCCAAACAGTACTATTTGGGAGTGAGTGTCTAGTCAGTGAATATTAACTCCTTACATTTCAAGTACAGCACATATGAACATTTCTACACATATCATATGCTGCATTGGATGGTACATAAATAACAAGGTACATTCAGAGCATCATGCAGATATAAAGGCTGGGGTGTCTGAGGTAGCATTTTCATTCACAAGACTGAATCTGTGTGTTGTGGTCAGAAATCAAAGCTAATGTCAAAATCTTCTTACAAAAACAAGATTTTTCATAGTGATGAGAGAATTTACAGCAACCAAACTGATTTATTGATGAATTTACTATGCTCATGTGTCATTAAATAGTATGTATAGACTGAAATACAAGAGACCTACACTGTTGCACAGGCTTTCATGAGCATATGTGCTTCTGCTGCAGAGCTGCCTGTGGGCTACTGGGGCTCCTGGATGGTCTAGCCATGTGTCTTCCCTAGGAGTATATTTAAAGATTTATGCAAAAATCTTTGTGGCACCAATAACAAGTTGGATTCTTGCACTCCCACTGTCAAAAAAAAAAAAAAAAAAGAAAAAAAGCAGTAAGCTATGAATGTAACAATAGATGTTTGGCTTGGCAACGCAATAAGAAACAAATGCCCCAAAATGACATTTCTTTAATATTGGGGAAAAAGTATCTTTGCTTAAAATGAAATAAAACTTTCTCCATTTAAAATATATTTATATAATAGAATTAAAAATAGATTATGGGAATAATAAAATTCCTGACACTTTCAGCTAGAGTTGGGTGTCTGACCATTTTATAGAAAAGTAAGATATCCTATGTCTATCCCCTCTATCCCCTGACAATCTATGAGACACCCTTGCTTTGACAGGCTCCCAACTAGACAGTCAAAATATTAAGGAACCATTTATAAAGGGAGGTGACTCATCTGAAAATATTTGCATTACACTTCCCACTGAGCAAGAAGCTTAAGGAAGGATTCCAGTAACTTAGAAATGACAATACTTTGGAGAAAGCCGAAGTAGAGTTTTAGGGGAACTCAACTTGTCTGTGCAGGCAAATACTGCACATTGGATTCATACAGACTGCTTAAAATATGTATGTCCATATTTTCCTTATACTAAGGTGTAATACTTGGATGAAAGAAACTTCCTATTTATCTTTGTTTTCCATCATACATTTTCCTCATCTAAAGTTTACAGGAATTCCAATCAGCATTCTTTGGGGGCACCTTTCATTTTTCTAACATCATATGAGAGAGTCTTAAAAACTTAGGTGTATCACAAGAGAAGACTCTCAGTCTCAACTTTACCTTTTCTTCATATGGTGACTCTGTGCCTTGTTCAGACTGGTTTTTCACTATCCACCCAATTTTTTATTCTGTCTGCAGTGTTCTCACTTGCTTAGCTTTCTTGCTAGGACAACATGATCCTTATGTCAGCCATGGCAGATGGCTTTGCTGGTGGCATCATTTTTTTTTTCTCAAAGCCCAGTACTTAGAGACATCATTTCCTGTTTTCCCACAATAATTCCATGGGATAGATGTTCTAGCATTTCTGAGATGCTGTGTTCCAATGGACTTGATCCATGTGCTTGTCCCATATGGAACCCACAATCCTCCCTTCCATCTACCAGGCAGAGATGACATTTATAGTTGTGTAGTGTGGACACTGAACAATAGAACCTAGCATAAGTGGCCAGTGGAGGACTGGAATCTAGCTATGCTCTACTGGCTAAGGTTGTGCCTTTGTCCTGGGCTGCATCTGCCCAGAGTGAACCTTTTTCTAATTTACACAGAAACCTTGTATAGGTCAGTAAGTAATAAGCCTGCCACACAGAATAACATCCTCTAGGTTTAAGCCACCCTCTCATCAACCTCTTGGGTAGATTCCTTTCTTGGATAATCCACTTTTAATTCATTTAATGGCACTGGGACATAAAGAAGTATTAAGCCCTTTCTGCCATCACAGTTTCCCTACCCTTGCTAAGAAGCTGGACTTTAGAAGTAAAGACCTGGTTGCTATCGTAGGTGACAGAGGAAAGAGAAAGAATAGAGAGTTCCTTTCAAATGAATCTAGAGTATTGAAAGAAAAAAAAGACAATTAACTTCTTACTCTGTGCCTAACACATTATCTAATTTAATCCTCACAGTAACTAAGAGATACTATAATTCACAGTTTATAAGGGAGGAAACTGAAGTATAGAGAGATTACCTGACAGGCTTAAAAATCATGTACTTAGTAAATTATAGAATCTAGACTTGAACCCAAGCCTTCCACTTCCAGAGCCTGTGCAGTTAACCATTAAACAATAATTCTATAACTTATTCTGTCACAAGAGTAATTTGGGAAAATTGTTTAAAAACATTGTACTTTTAACAACACAAAGTAGGGGCCTAGCACAGTGGCTCATCCCTATAATACCAGCACTTTGGGAGGCTAAGGCAGGTGGGGTGCCTGAGCTCAGGAGTTCGATACCAGCCTGGGCAACATGACAAAATCCTGTCTCTACAAAAATCAGCCAGGTGTGGTGGCACATGCATGCAGTCCCAGCTACTTAGGAGGCTAAGGTGGGAAAATTGCTTGAGCCTGGGAGGTCGAGGCTGCAGTGAGCCATGATCGTGCCACTTATTATATTATCCAGCAATCACTCCTAGATATTTACCTATTTAATTTGAAAATTTATGCCCACATAAAAACGTGCACAGGAATTATAGCTTTAAACTTAATTCCCAAAAGCTGGAAACAACCAAGATATCTGTCAATAGGTGAATGAATAAACAAACTGTGGTATATCCTTACAATATAATATTATTTAGTGATTAAAAACAAATGAGCTATCAAGTCACAAAAATATACAGATACATTTTAAATGCATATTTTTAACTGAAAGAAATTGGTCTGAAAAAGCTATGTGATTCCAATTATACAACATTGTGGAAAAGGTAAAATTATAAACAGCAGTTTCCAAGAATTTGTCGGGGGAGGGGCGTTAAAGAGATAAAATGCAGGAGCTATATTAGGGCAGTGAAACTATTCTGTATGATACTGTAATGATGAATAAACACGTGAACTAAGCATTTGTCAAAATCCATAAAACTCGACAGCACAAAGGGTGAACCTTAATATAGCCAAGTTTTTTAAAACAATCACTTAGATTAAGGAACCTCAGGAAGGAATGAAGACTGTGACAAGAGGGTATAACTGTAATAGAAGTATATAAAACAACCTCATTCAAGAAGGTGGGAGAAGAAGTACTGACCTAAGTAACTCTGGAAAAGAGTATTTATAAGGCGGAATGCAACAGAAATTGCACACAAGCAATGTACTTTGGTTGATAAAATTGTTTCTCACAGGTGTAAGAATTAATGATGCTGATACTGCTACACAAGTATGGACATGCCCCATTTTATTGCACTTCACTTTATCGTGCTTCACAGATATTATAGTTTTTACAAACTGAACGCTTTTGGTAATCCCGCATCAAGCAAGTCTATCAGCACCATTTTTCCAACCGCATATGCACACTTTGTGTCTGTGTCACATTTTGGTAATCCTTGCAATATTTCAAACTTTTTCAGTTTTTTAGTTATCTGTGATCAGTGATCTTTGATGTTACTATCAAAATTGTTTTGAGAGGCCATGAACTGCACCCATGTAAGATGGCAAACAATTTATAAATGTTTGTGTTCTGACTGCTTACTGACCAGCCATTTCCTAATCTCTTTCTCTCTTGCCTTGGCATTTCTATTTCCTGAGACACAACATTATTTAAATTTGGCTAATTAATAACCCTACAATGATCTCTAATTGTTCAAGTAAAAGGAAGAGTCCCACACTTCTCACTTTAAATCAAAAGCTAGAAATTACTAAGCTTAGTGAGGAAGGTATGTTGAAACCTGAGATAGGCTGAAAGCTAGGCCTCTTGTGCCAATAGTTAGCTAAGTGGGGAATGCAAAGGAAAAGTTCTTGAAGAAAATTAAAAGTGCTACTCCAGTGAACACAGAAATGATAAGAAAGCAAAACAGCTCTGTTGTTGATATGGAGAAAGTTTAAGTGCTCTGTCTAGAAGATTCAACCAGGTACAACTTTTCCTTAAGTAAAAGACTAATCCAAAGCAAGGCCCTAAATCTCTTCAATTCTATGAAGGCTGAGAGAGGTGAGGAAATTGCAGAAGAAAAGTTTGAAGCTAGCAGAGGTTGCTTTACGAAGTTCAAGAAAATACATCATCTCCGCAGTAGAAAAGTTCAAGGTTAAGCAGCAAGTGCTGATATAGAGCTTGCAGCAAGTTATCCAGAAAGTCTAGCTAAGATAATTGGTGAAGGTGGCTGCATTAGAAAACAGATTTTTAATGTAGACAAAACAGCCTTCTATTGAAAGAAGATGCCATCTAGGACTTTTATAGCTAGAGAGGAGAAATCAACACCTGCCTTCAAAGCTTCAAGGTACAAGACAACTCCCTTGTTAGGGGCTAATGCAGCTGGTAACTTTAAGTTGAAACCAGTGCTCATTTACCATTCCAAAAATCCTGAGCCCTTAAGAATTATGCTAAATCTACTTTACCTGTTGTCTATAAATGAAACAACAAAGTGTGGATTAGAGTACATCTGTTTACAGCATGGTTTACTAAATATTTTAAGCCTATTGTTGAGACCTACTCCTCAGGAAAAAAAAAAGATTTCTTTTAAAATATTACTGCACGTAAAACTGCACCTGGTCACTCAAGAGTGCTAATGGAGATGTACAAGAAGATGAATGTTGTTTTCATGTCTGCTAACACAACACTCATTCTTCACCCCATTGGTCAAGGAATAATGTTGACTTTAAAATCTTATTATTTAAGAAATAAATTTTGGAAGGCTTTAGCTGCCAAAAGATAGTGACTATTTTAGTGGATCTGGGAAAAGTAAATTGAAAACCTTCTGGAAAGGATTCACCATTTTTAGATGATATTAAGGACATTTGTGATTTATGGAAGAAGGTCAAAATATCAGCATTAACAGGAGTTTGGAAGAAGGTGATTCCAGCTCTCACAGATGGCTTTGAGGGGTTCACAACTTCAGTGGAGGAAGGAACTGCATACGTGGTAGAAATAACAAGAGAACTAGAATTAAAAGTAGAGCCAGAAGATATGACTGCATTGCTGAGATCTCATGATAAAACTTTAATGGAAGAGGAGTTGCTTCTTATGGATGAGCAAAAAAAGTGTTTTCTTGAGATGGAATCTACTCCTAGTAAAGATGCCTGGCAAACACTGCTGAAATGACAACAAATAATTTAGACTATTTCACAAACTTAGTTGATAAAGCAGCAGCAGCAGGGTGTCAGAGAATTGGCTACAATTTTAAAAGAAGTTCTACTATAATTAAAGTGCTATCAAACAGTATCACATGCTACAGAGAAATTTTTATAAAAGGAAGAGTCAATCAATGTGGCAAATGTTATTTTAGTCTTTTTTTCTTTTTAAGAAACAGCATTTCATTCTGTCCTGAGTAGCTGGGACTACAGGTGTGTGCCACCATGTGCAGCTAATTTTTTATATTTATTTTTGAGAGACAGGGTATCACTATGTTGTCCAGATTGGTCTCAAACTCCTGCCCTTAAGAGATCCTGCCTCAGACTCCAGAGTAGTTGGGATTGCAGCCACAAGCTGTGTGCTAGTCCACTGTAGTCTTACTTTAAGAAATTGCCACAGCCACTCCAGCCTTCAGTAACAACTACCATCATCAGTCTACAATTATCAAAATTGAGGCAAAATCCTCCATCAGCAAAAATATTACAATTCACCAAAGGCTCAGATGACCACTAGCATTTCTTAGCAAGAAATGATTTTAATTAAGATATGTAGATTGTTTTTATGGACATAATGCTATTGCACACTTAATAGAATATAGTGTAATGTAAACATAACCTTGATATGCACTGAAAAATAAAAAAATTCATGTGACTCACTTTATTACAATATTCACTTTACTGCAGTGGTCTGGAAAAAAACTGCAATATTTCTAAAATATGCCTGTATTCTGGAACTGAATAAGTAATTAAATGGATGAAAGGCAGGAGGCTGATTTCTCACTGATGGAGTAGGAATTTATAGATATAGCAAGCAGAGGAGCTAGAATAATTCACGTGGTAATGAATTAGTGTTGCAGACATTACCAAGAATATATATAATTTCATATAAATATATATGAATGCATATAATTTAATATGGATAGAGCTACATACATATTTACAGACATATATTTCTTCTGTCAACTGAGAGGGCCTAAAGTAAATGACATTCCAATAGCAACAAGCACACCTTATACCCAGATCTTGGCTTCTAACAACATTCTCCAATTAAAAACAACAGCAACAACAAAAAAAGACAAGTTGTCTCCCACTGAGACAGACCAGAGTATCAGGCAAACCAGCATACACCAAGTAGACCATCTGAGAGAATAAACTGAGAGAGGGTAGACAGATGACCCAGATGCTGGAACTGAAGGAGAAGATAAGAGGAAGTGGAAGAGAGATGACCCAAAAGCTGGGAACCCTGCACAGGGCTGCCAAGTACGTGGACACATTCCAGGCCCTGAAAAGCTCCCTAAAAATGGGGTGGCTCTGACCTGTGTAAGTTGCTAGACCTGGAAACAGCAGGGCTGTCTTTGTTGCAGGACCATGGAGAGTGACCTGTGGAACCTGCTGTCTGCCAGCTACTCCCAGAGTCACTGCCTGGCCGTGACTGCATGCAGCACAGCCTCAGCTACCCTGCTGGAGCACTTTTCCCAGCAGACATCACCACAGTGATTCTGCCGCAGGCCTCACTGCCTCAACAGAGCACTTTTGCTGACAGCCTCCCACTAAAACATGTTTGCCTGAAACTCCACCAACACCACTTCAAAGCACATTTTTCTACAGTGCCACTGCCACCCCTTCAGTGCACTTCACCCCACAACAACCTCCACCCCGGGTGGCCTTCCACCCAAGTGCCTCCCACCAGCATCACCCCTGCTGCCCCAACTGGAGCACCTGCAGTGGCCCTTCTGGAATGCCTCCCATCCACAGCACCCACCTCAGGAACACCTCCCACCTGTGGTGCCACCCTGCCACCATCAAAGAATTTATGCCCACGGCTCCCACACCATCCCCCCAAGAATGCTGTTGCCAGCAGTACTGGAATAACTTGGCCACTCCAGCCCAGGTAGGACTTGACCTCGAGGGACCAGAGGACAAAGCTGTAGACCCAGGGTTAGAGAATGCAGCCCAGGAGTATGGAACTGAGCCTAGACCCTCTGAAAGCATCCAGAAGCAAAGTCACTCAACTATAAACAACTTGCACCATAGTCAATCCCTCAAGGACAAGAAAGACCATAAAATCAAAAGCTCCACCCAAAGGACAGTAACTTCAAAGGATAAAGGAACATCAGCACTCACAGATGAGAAAGAACCAGTGTAAGAACTCAGGCAACTCTAAAAGCCAGAGTGTCTTCTTACCTCCAAACAATCACATTAGCTTCCTGGCAATTGTTCTTAATCGGATTGAAATGACTAAAATTTTAGACATAGAATTCAGAATCTGGATGGTGAGGAAACTCATTGATATACAAGAGAAGGTTGAAACCCAATCCAAGGAAAACAGTAAGATGATCCAAACATTCAAAGATGACATAACCATTTTAAGGAAAAAAACACTAAATTTCTGGAAGTGAAAAATTTGCTACATAAATTTAAAAATAGAACTGGAAGCCATAGCAACATAATAGACCAAGCTGAGGAAAAATCTCAGAGTTGGAAGAATGCGCCTTTAAAGCACCATGGGCAGACAAAAATGAAGAAAAAAGAATTATAAAAATGAGCAAAACCTCCAAGAAATATGGTATTATGTAAAGACATCAAGCCTACAACTCATGGGCATTCCTGAAAGAGGAGAGAGAGCAAGTAACCTGGAAAACATAATTAAGGATACAGTCCACCCATAAAATTTTTCCCAATCTCAGTAGAGAAATTGACCTGCAAATTCAAGAAATTCAGAGAACCCCTGCAAGATGCTATGCAAGATGACCATCCCCATAACACACAGTCATCAGAATCTCCAAGGTCAACATGAAAGAAAAAATCTAAAAGCAGCTAGAGAAAAAAGGGGAAAAGTGGCAGATAGGAGACAGGACTAACTTGCAGCTCCCACTCGGACAGACAGAGCAGCGTGTAGAGACCCACATCGTGAACTTTTGCTACAAGAGCTACCACAAGTACATACCAAGAAAGTTGAGAGAATCTGCAGACCCTTTTGAAGAAGGTGGGTTGCTGCTGCAGGTTCTGTGGGACAGCTGAGGAACTGTGAGTCGGCTTTCTTTCTCAGCTGGGAGGTTTGTACCCTGGCACGAGCTCTTAGCCCTGCTCACCGGCTGCCTGGAATTAAACTTGGTGCTGTTGTGGGGCCATGGTGAGAGTAAGACCAGTCTTTTGGGCTATGGGCTGCATGGGAGCTGGATGAGGCATGTGGCTGCTGGCTTTTCCCCACTTCTTTAGCTACCTGTGTGACACAGCAGAAGCAGCCATAATCCACCTGGGAACATAACTCTATTGGCCTGGGAATCACACCCCCATCCCCAACAGCAGCTGCAGCAAGTCCTGCCCAAGGAGAGTCTGACCTCAGACACACCTAACCCTGCTCCCACCTGATGGTCTTTCTCTACTGGCCCTGGTAGCCAAAGACAAAGGACATCATCTCTTGGGACCTCTACGGCCCCAGCCACCACCTGACACTAGGGCAAGCTTGTGTCTTCCCTACAATACTGCAGCTCCACCTAAAAAATACAGAATGACAGAATGGATAAGAATTCACCAACCAAGTGTCTGCTGTCTTGAAGAGACTTACCTGATACATAAGGACTCACATAAACTTAAAGGGGTAGAAAAAGATATTCCCTGCAAATAGACACCAAAAGGGAGCAGGAGTAGCTATTCTTATATCAAATGAAATACATTTTTAAGCAACAGCAGTTAAAAAAGGCAAAGAGAGACACTATATAATGATAAAATAACTAGTTCAACAGAAAAATATTACAATCCTAAATATATATGCACCTAACAATGGAGCTCCCAAATTTATAAAATGAATACCCATAAAATCTTTGCCCATGCCTATGTCCTGAATGGTATTGCCTAGATTTTCTTCTAGATTTCACTGCTTGGTGATGAGCACACCAAAACCTCAGAAGTCACCACTAAAGAACTTATTCATGTAACCAAACAGTACCTGTTCCCCAAAAACCTATTGAAATATTAAAAACAAATTAAGGCAGATAGAGAACAGGGGCTGTTCACTTACAAAGGGAATAGTAATACTTCCAACAGGCTAATCGTAGAACTTTCAGCAGAAACCCTTTATGTCAGACAAGATTTGGATCCTACATTCTGCATTCTTAAAGAAAAAAAAAATCCAACCATAAATTTTATATTCAGCCAAACTAAGCTTCATAAGTGAAAAAGAAATAAGATCCTTTTCAAACAAGCAAATGCTAAGGAAATTTGTTACCACTACACCTGCCCTACAAGAAGTCCTAAAAGAAGTGCTAAACATGGAAATGAAAGAATGATATCTGCCCTGAAAAAAGCACACTTAAGCGCACACCCCATTGACACTATGAAGCAATTATACAACAAAGTCTACATGAAAACCAGGTAACAGCATAATGACAGGATAAAATCATCACATATTAATATTGACCCTGAAGGTAAACAAGAAGAATGCCCCATTTATTTATTTATTTTTTTCTTTTTTCTTTTTCTTTTTTTTTGGGGGGGGAACGGAGTCTCACTCTGTATCCCAGGCTGGAGTACTGTGGCATGATCTCGGCTCACTGCAAGCTCCACCTCCCGGGTTCACACCATTCTCCTGCCTCAGCCTCCTGAGTAGCTGGGACTACAGGCGCCCGCCACCACGCCCAGCTAATTTATATATATATATTTTTTTTTTTAGTAGAGACGGGGTTTCACCATGTTCGCCAGGATGGTCTCGATCTCCTGACCTCATGATCTGCCTGCCTCAGCCTCCCAAAGTGCTGGGATTACAGGCATGAGCCACCACGCCTGGCCTATTTTTTAATTTTTAATTTAATTTAATTTTAAGTTGCAGAATACATGTGCAGGATGTGCAGGTTTGTTACATAGGTAAATGTGTGTCATGGTGATTTGCTGCACCTGTCAACTTATCACCTAGCTATTAAGCCCCGCATGCGTTAGCTATTTATCCTGATGCTCTCCCTTCCCCCTCACCAGAGGCCCCAGTGTGTGTTGTTCCCTCCCTGTGTCCATGTGTTCTCATTGTTCCGCTCCCACTTATAAGTGAGAACAGGTGGTGTTTAGTTTTCTGTTCCTGTGTTAGTTTGCTGAAAATAATGGCTTCCAGCTTCATCGATGTCACTGCAAAGGACACAATCTCCTTCCATTTTATGGCTGCATAGTATTCCATGGTTTATATGTACCACATTTTCTTTATCCAGTCTATCATTGATAGGCATTTGGGTTGATTCTATGTCTTTATTAGTGTGAATGGTGCTGTAATAAACATATGCGTGCACGTACCTTTATAATAAAATGATTTATACTCCTTTGTGTATATACCCAGTAATAGGATTGCTGGGTTATATGGTATTTCTGGTTCTAGGTCTTTGAGGAATCACCACACTGTCTTCCACAATGGTTGAACTAATTTACATTCCCATCAACAGTGTAAAAGTGTTTCTATTTCTCTGCAACTTTGCCAGCATCTGGTTTTTTGTTTTTTTTTTGTTTTTTTTTTTACTTTTTTAATATTCGCTTTCTAACTGGTGTGAGATGTATCTCATTGTGGTTTTGATTTGCATTTCTCTAATGATCAGTGATGTTGGGCTTTTTTTATATGTTTTTTGGCCACATAAATGACTTCTTTTGAAAAATACCTGTTCATGTCCTTTGCCCACTTTTTAATGGGGTTGTTTGTTCATTTCTTGTAAATTTGTTTAAGATCCTTGGATATTAGACCTTTGTCAGATGGATAGATTGCAAAAATTTTCTCCTATTCTGTAGGTTGTCTGTTCACTCTTATAATAGTTTATTTTGCTATGCAGAGGTCTTTAGTTTAATTAGATCTCCTTAGTCAATTTTTGCTTTTGTTCCAATTGCTTTTGATGTTTTGTCATGCAATCTTTGCCCATGCCTATGTCCTGAATGGGCAATGGGTTTTTATAGTTTTGGGTTTTACATTTAAATCTTTAATCCATCTTGAGTTAATTTTTGTGTATGGTGTAAGGAAGGGGTTCAGTTTCAGTTTTATGCATATGGCTAGCCAGTTTCCCTAGCACCATTTATTGAATAGGCAATCTATTCTCCATTGCTTGTTTTTGTCATGTTTGTCAAAGATCATACAGTTGTAGATGTGTGGTCAAAATCCCGCATTTAAAAGGCATATAGTGTCAAGTTGGAAAAGAAACAAGACTCAACTGTCTGCTATCTTCAAGAGACACCTACAGTTTCAAAGTAAAGGAATCGAGAAAGATCTATCAGGCAAACAGAAAACAGAAAAGAGTAGGGGTTGCTATTCTTATATGAGATAAAGCAAACTTTAATCCAACAATGATCAAAAAGTACAAAGAAGAACATTATACAATAATAAAGGGCTGAATCCACCAAGAAGACTTAACTATCCTAAATGTATAGGCATCCAACATTGGAGCCCCCAGATTCAAAAAACAAGTTCTTAGAGACCTATGAAGAGACTTAGACAATTGCACAATAATAATGGCGGACTTCAACACCACACTAACAGTGTTAAACAGGCCATTGAGGCAGAAAATTAACAAAGATATTCTGGACCTAAACTCAACACTTGACCAATTGGACTAATAGACATCTACAGAATACCCCATCAAAAGACAACAGAATATTCATTGTTACCTTCTACACAGCATGTGCTTTAAGTTGTACCACATGCTCAGCCACAAAGCGAGTCCCAACAGATTTTTAAAAATTAAAATCAAACCAACAATACTCTCAGACCACAATGCAGAAAAAAGGAAATCAATACCAAGATCTATCAAAACTGTACAATAACATGGAAGTTAAACAACATGCTCCTGAATGACTTTTGAGTAAATAATTAAATTAAGGCAAAAACAAAAAAAAATTCTTTGAAACTAATGAAAACAGACACAACATACCAGAATCTTTTGGAAACAGCTAAAGCAGTCTTAAGAGAAAAGTTTACAGCACCAAACACCTATATCAAGAAGTTAGAAAGATCTCAAATTAACAACCTAATGGTGCACCTAGTGGAATTAGAAAAACAAAAGCAAACCAACCCCAAAGCTAGCAGAAGAAAAGAAAGAATCAAAATCAGAGCTGAACTGAATGAAATTGATACATGAAAATCCACATAAAAGATCAACAGAACCTAAAGTTGGTTCTTCAAATGATTAAACAAGACTGATAGACTGCTAGCTAGATTAATAAAGAAAAAAAGGGAAAACCCAAATAAACCCAAACAGGAACAATGAAGGTGACATTACAACTGACCCCAAAGAAATACAAAAAGTCTTTAGAGACTATTATGAATGCCTCTATGCACACAAACTAGAAAACCTAGAAGAAATTGACCTATTTTTGGAAACACATGGCTTCCCAAAATTGAACCAGGAAGAAATTAAAGTCCTGCACAAAATAATAGCAAGTTTCAAATGTGAATCTGTAATAAAAACCCTACCAACCAATAAAGGGCCTGTATCAGATGGATTCACAGTCAAATTCTACAAGATGTAAAAGAGCTAGTACCAATCCTACTGAAGTTATTCTTAAAAAAAAAAGAAAAAAGAAAAAAGAAAAAAAAAAGAGGAGGAGGACTTCTCCCTAACTCATTCTATGAAGCCAGAATCATTCTGATACCAAAGACTGGCAGAGACACAACAAAAAAAAGAAAACTTCAGGGCAATATCCCTGATGAACACAGACACAAAAATCCTCAACAAAATACTAGCAAACTAAATTCAACAGACATCAAAAAGTTAATTCATCACGATCAAGTATGCTTTATTCCAATGTAAGATTGGTTTAACGCGAATAAATAATTAGTTTAATGTAAACAAATAAATAAATGAGTTTCACTACATAAACAAAATTTTATTAATAATCACATGATCATCTCAATGGATGCAGGAGAGGCCTCTGATAAAATTCAACATCTCTTCATGTTAAAAACACTCAACAAATTAAGCATTGAAAGAACATACCTCAAAATAATAAGAGGCATATATGACAAACCTGCAGCTAACATCATACTAAACAGGCAAAAGCTGGAAGCAGTCCCCCTGAGAACTGGAACAAAAAAAAAATGCCTAATCTCACCACTGTTATTCAATGTAATACTGGAAGGCCTAGCCTGAGCAACCTGGCAAGAGAAGGAAAGAAAAAAGCATCCAGATAGGAAAAGAAGAAGTCAAACTATCTTTCTTCATGAACAATAGGCTTCTTTACCTAGAAAATCCTGAAGACTCTGCCAGAAGGCTTCTAGAACTCATAAATGACTTCAGTAAAGTTTCAGGATATAAATCAATGTACAAAAATTATTACATTTCTATATTCCAATAACATCCAAGGTCAGAGCCAAATCAAGTATACAATCCTACAAAAAACAGCCACAAAGGATAACATACCTAGGACTACAGCTTACCAAGGAGGTGAAAGATCTCTACAATGAGAATTGCAAAACACTGCTCAAAGAAATCAGATGACACACAAAAAAATAGAAAAACATTCCATGCTCATGGATAGGAAGAATCAATATTGTTTAAATGGCCATACTGCCCAAAGCAACTGACAGATACAATGCTATTCCTATCAAACTTCCAATATTATTTTTTCACAGAACTAGAAAAATCTATTCTAAAATTCATATGAAATCAAAAAAGAGCCCAAATAGCCAAAGCAATCTAAGCAAGAAGAACAAACCTAAAAGCATCACACTACCCAACTTTAAACTGTACTATGAAGCTACGATAACCAAAATGACAAAAACAGCATGGTACTAATACAAAAAGAGACACATGTACCAATGGAACAGAATAGAGAACCCAGAAATAAAGCCAAATACCTACAAGCACCTGATCTTTGACAAAGTTGACAATAGCAAACAATGGGGAAAATACTCCCTATTGTGCTGGGAGTCAATAAATGGTGCTGAGATAACTGATCTGCCATATGCAGAACATTGAAACTAAATCCCTTTCACTTCAGGCCAATATATCTGACTACTACGGGAAGCCCTGAAAAAAAAAGAGAACACATATTTTAAAATATCAGTCACATTAAAAAGATCTTTCCTATTAAGTCCTTTGAAAGCCTTCAAATGTATTAGAAGAAATCAATGCTACCTCTCAATATTCGACCCTGGGCATGCAAAGAGCATGGTGGTCAGCCAGTTCAGCATACAGACCTGGGTCCTGGCCTTGTAGCTCCAGGTGTGCAAACCTGAAAAACGCTGCTCAGAATTTGCTAGAGGTAAAAGAGACATTTTGATTCTAATATACCTAGCCGACACTGCACTTCAAGATTTCAAAGCCAAGTATCTCAGTTGTGATATTGTGCTACAGTTTTGTAAGATAATATCATTGAGGACTCTGAGTAAGAGGTATAAGGGAATTTCTCTATAATTTCTTACAACTGTATGTGAATCGATAATTACCTCAAAATAAATAGTTTAATTAAAAATGTGAAGTGGTTGAAGCATTCAAGGTTTATTCACCCATTCATTCATTGACTATTTCAGAAATATTTATTGATTATCCATACTATTATAGATGCCAGGGATAGAGAGGTCAGTATGATACATATGGCCTTTGGCCTCATAGAATTTAAAATGTAGCCAAGAAGAGAGAGGATTAATTAGTTTAAAATGTGAGGAATATTAAGAGAACAAATGGGAGTATCAGGACTACATATAAGAAAGAAGCCTAACCTATTACTGAGCCAGGAGAAGAAGGGTCAGAGAATGTCTTTACCCATGGCACATTCTCCCCAAGTGTCTCCCAGCTACTTCTGAATGCTGGCGAGTCCTCTCCAGATTGTCTGGAAATTTTCGTTTCCTTGGGATATTGTAATAATAGATTAATTAAATATTTACTTTGTGCCAGATACTGTGCAAAGTGCTTTAATGACTTACTTCATTCAATACTAAAAACATTTTACAAATGAGAAAACTGAGACTTAGTGAAGTCAATTAACTTGCCCAGAGTTGCACAGAAAAATAAATGTGAGAGCCAAAATTAGTACCAGATAACCTGACAACAGAGCCTAGATTTTACCACTGCTTTTTACTGCACCTCTGTCACGACGCAATTGCCAAGTAATCTGTTTCTTCAAGATATTTATCTCTAAAGCTAATATAATAAAGGAATGCATTTATTTGGGCTACTTGTGGCTACTGGTGTAATGGGTGTACCACCTAAATAACGTATCTTCATTTTAACATTTGTCTTGGAAGAAAACCATTGCTGCATTTACAAATGATGTTAGCTAGCTGACTATTTACTTGAAGGGAAAGGAGAAAATATTTTATTTGAGTCAACACTGTCCAGTATCTGATCTACACCTTTGAAAGGCCAGAAAAAAAATGTATACACTCTAAAATACTTACACTAAAAAAAAGAAAACTGCAAAATAAACCTAAGGAAACTGAAATGAATTAGTTAAGATTAAAACATAAAACAATTGTTCATAGTAGTTTTTTATGATCCTTTATATTTCTGTGACATCAGTTGTAATGTCTGCTCTTTCAATTCTGATTTTATTTGAAATTTCTCTTTTTTCTTCATTCTGTTAAAGGTTTGTCAACTGACTTATATTTTTAAAAAACAGCTTATAGTTTAATGTTTTTCTATTCTCTATTTTATTTATTTCTGCTCTGATCTTTATTATTTCCTCCTTCTGCTAATTTTGGGCTTAGATTATTTTTCTTTTTATAGTTTCTTGAGGTATAAAGTTTGTTTGAGATCTTATTTATTAATGTAGGTGTTTATTGCTATAAACGTCCCTCTTAGTACTACTTTTGCTGCATCCAATAAGTTTTGATATGTTGTGTTTATGTTTTCATTTGCTCAAGATATGATCTAATTTCTCTTTTAATTTTTTCTTTGACTCATTGGATATGCAAGAGTATATATGTGAAATTATATTTGTGGAAATATGTGGAATTTAAACATATTTCAATTTTCTTCTTTTTCTTCCACTATTGATTTCCAGTTTCATTCTATTGTAGTCAGAAAAAAATACATGGTCTGACTTCAGTCTTCTTAAACTTTTAAGGACTTGTTTTGTGGCCTAATATGTGATCTATTCCAGAGAATGTTCCATGTGCACCTAGAAAAATATGTATTCTACTGCTGTCAAGTGGAATGTTTGATATATGACTACTAAGCCCATTTAGTCTATAGTATTATTCAATTCCAATGACTCCTATAGTATTATTCAATTCCAATGACATCAATAAGGAGTATGAATCTGAAAATATGAAAATATGAATATGAATATGGGAATATGAAAACATATTTCATAGAAAATTGAAATATGTTTAAATTCCACATATTTCCACAAATATAATTCCACAAATACACTCTTGCATATCCACAAATATAATCTTGCATATCTTGAAAGTGAGATATTGAAGTCTCCTACTGTTATTATACTGCTTTCTATATCTCCCTTCAGTTCTACCAATCAATGTTTGCTTTATATATTTAGATGCAATGATGTTGGGGGCATCTATACATATAATTGTTATATCTTCCTGGTGAATTGATCTTATTATTATTATAAAATGTTTTTTTTAATCCATTCAGCCACTTTATGTATTTGATGAGCTTAATCCATTTATATTTAAAGCAATGAATGATAGAGGACTTACTATTGCCAATTTGTTCATTGCTTTGTCTGTCTTGTAGTTATTTTGTCCCTCTTTCCCTCTCTTGCTGTCTTCCTTTGTGTTTCTGTTAATTTTTTGCATTAAAATACTTTGATTCCTTTCCGATATTTTGTGTATGTTCTATAAGTATTTTCTTTGTTGCTGCCATGGGGCTTACATAAAATATTTTGTACTTATAATGGCCGATTTTTAATCTGGTAACAAGGTAACCTAGAGGAAATGAATATACATTTTTAGAAACATATTACCTACTAAGACAGAATCATGAAGAAATAGAAAATCTGAACAGACCTATAATTTATCAGTAAGGAGATTGAATAAGTCATCAAAAACCAACAAAGAAAATCTCAGAACTAGATGGCTTCAATGGTAAATTTCATAAATTATCTCAAAAGAAACTACCATTAATTATTCTTAAACCACTATAAAAGCTTGAAGTGGAGAGAACACTTCCAAATTTATTTTATGAAGACAGCATTACTCTGATACCAATCAAAGACAGATAAGGACACTAGAAGGAAAGCAAACTACAGGCTAATATCCCTGATGAACACAGATGTAAAAATCTTCAATGAAATATGAGAAAACCAATTCAACAACACATTAAAAGCACCATTCACCATGATCAAGTGGGATTTATCCCTGGGATACAAGGATGGTTCAATATATAAAAAACAAAAATTATTTGTGTTCTGTATCCTAATAATAAAGTATTTAAAAACAAAGTTAAGAAAATGCATATTTACAACAGCATCAAAAAGAATCAAATACATAGAAATAAATTTAAGGAGGTGAAACACATAAACCTTGAAACATAAAATATTAAAGAAATTAAAGAAGATACAAATAAAAACACATCCTATGTTCATAAATTTGAAGTCTTAACATTGTTTAAATGTCTATAACTACCTAAAGTGACCTAAAGATTCAGCGAAATCCCTAACAAAATTCCACTGGCATTTTTTACAAATATAAAATAAACAAAGGACCCTTAATTCAAAAGAATTTTTTATTTTGAGAAAAAAGAACAAAGCTGAAGGCATCCCACCTTCTGATTTCAAAATATATTACAAAGCTACAGTAAATAAAACAGCATAGTACCAGCATGAAGACGGACATATAGACCAATAGAACAGAGACTGCAGAAATAAACCCACACATTTCTGATCAATTGATCTTCAGCAATATTGCCAGGAATGCACAATGAGAAAAGAATAGTCTATTCACTAAATGGTGCTGGGAAAAATTGGATATCCACATGCAAAAGAATAAAACTGGACCCTTATCTCACACCATATACAAAAATAAACTCAAAATGGATTAAAGATTTAAATGTAAAATATAAAAACACATAAAACTACTAGAAGAAAACCTAGCATGAAAGCTTAATGACACTGGTCTGGGCAATGATCTTTTTGATATGACCCCAAAGCACAGGCAATAAAAACAAAACAACAAAATGCAAATGACATTACATTAAAATAAAAAATTTCTGCACTCAAAGGAAACAATTAACAAAGCAACAATGCAACCTCTGGGAAGGAAGAAAATATTTATAAAACATATATCTCATAAGGGGTTAATAGCTAAAACATACAAAGAACTCAGTACTGCCATCAGTGTGAACATGCACAAAAGGCACACACAGCCCTGTGCCCACCAGCACCCTGTCCCCATGCTAACATCACCACCAGTGTGGATGTACACACAGTCACCAGTGAGAACCCCTGATCCCTTGTGCCATACTGTCACCACTGCTGCTGTGAACACCCACATGGAGGCCAACACCCCTTGCACCTGCTAGAACCCTGCTTCAGCTGATGAGCATGACACCTTCTGCACTGCCACTGCCACTGGCACATGTGAGTGAGGATGGATCCCACTGTCACTGCCCTATGAAGTGCTTTGGCTGGCACCACCAATTGGGGTGCTATGACCAGCAGTCCAGGAGTACCTCAGCCCCTCCAGCACAGCAGATTCCTAACCTTGAGGACCCAGAGATCAAAGATGGGGCCTGATACTATTCCCCCAAGTTAGAACATGCAGTTCAGGAGTCCTGGGCTGAGCCTTGGTATCCTAAAGCTTTCAGTAATGAAGCCAATCAACTGAACCCATTTTATATATCAATCAAACACTCAACATTATCCAATGGGATAAAAGAAAAAAAATCCAAAAGAGCAACTTCAAAGATTGAAGGAACTCAGCCCACAAAGATGAGAAAGAACCAGTGCAAAAACTCTGACAATTAAAAAAGCCAGAATGTCTTATTTTCTCCAAATTTTCACACTGGTCCTCCAGCAAGAGTTCTTAACTGGGCTGAGATGGTTGAAATTACAGAAATGGAATTCAGAATATGAATAGACAGGAAGATCATCAAGATTCAGGCGTACAATGAAACCCAATCCAAAAAGCTGTATGAGTCTGTTCTCACACTGCTAATACTCACCTGAGACTGGGTAATTTGTAAAGAAAAAGAGGTTTAATGAACTCACAGTTTTACATGGTTGGGAAGGCCTCACAATCATGGCAGAAGGTGGAGGAGCAAAGGCACATCACATCTTATATGGTGGCAGGCAAGAGAGTGTGTGCAGGGGAACTGCATTTTATGAACCATCAGATCTCATGAGACTTATTCACTATCATGAGAACAGCATGGGAAAAACCCACCACCATGATTCAATTACCTCCCACTGGGTCCCTCCCATGACACGTGTGGATTATGGGAGCTACAATTAAAGATGAGATTTTGGTGGGGACACAGCCAAACCATATCAGAAGCGAAGAATCACAATAAAACAATATAGGAGCTGGCAGAAAAAACAATTAGTATGGAAAATCATGTAACCAACCTAAAAAAGCTGAAAAACACACTACAAAAGTTTCCTAATGAAATCACAAGTATTAACAGCAGAATAGATCGCCTGAGGAAAGAATCTCAAGCTTGAAGACTGGCATTCTGAAATAAGGCATCAGACAAGAACAAATTTTAAAAGAATGAAGAGAACAAACAACTGCAAAGAATATGGGATTATGTACAGAGACTGAACCTATGACTCATTGGTGTCCCTGAAAGAGATGGGGAGAATGGAAACAACTTGGAAAACATATTTCAGGATATCATTCATGAGAACTTCCCCAACCTAGCTAGAGAGGCCAACATTTAAATTCAGGAAATGCAGAGAAACCCTGCAAATTAATTCACAAGAAGATCATCCCAAAGACACATAATCATAAGATTTTCCAAGGTTGAAATGAAATAAAAAATGTTAAAGGCAGTTAGAAGGTACAGATCACCACAAAGGAAAGCTCAACAGACTAAGAGTGGACCTCTCAACAGAAACCCTATAAGCCAGAAGAGATTGAAGGCCTATATTCAACATTCTTAAACAAAAGAAATTCCAACCAAGAATTTCAGATCCAGCTAAACTAAGTTTCTTAAGCAAAGGAGAAATAAGATCCTTTTCAGACAAGCAAATGCTGAGGGAATTCATTACAACCAGACCTGCCTTACAAGAGCTCCTGAAAGAAGCACTAAATATGGAAAGAAAACACCATTACCAGCCACCACAAAAAACATTAAGTACACAGACTAGTGACACTTTAAAGCAACCACACGAACAAGTCAGCCTAATAAACAGCTAATGATATGACAACAGGATCAAATCCACACACATCAATACTAACCTAGAATACAGATGGGCTAAATGTCTCAATTAAAAGGCACAGAGTGGCAAGTTGGATAAAAAAGCAAGACCCAATTCCCAGTGGTATGCTGTCTTTGAGAGACCCATCTCATATACAGTGACACCTACAGGCTCAAAATAAAGGGATGAAGAAAAATGTACCAAGCAAGTGGAAAACAAGAAAAAAGCAGAAGTTACAATCATAATTTCAGACAAAACAGACTTTAAACCAACAAAGATTAACACACACACACACACACACACACACACACACACAGAGAGAGAGAGAGAGAGAGAGAAAGAGAGAGAGAAAAGGGCATTACATAAGGGTAAGGGGCTCAGTTCAACAAAAGGACCTAACTATCCTATATATATATATGCACTGAACACAGGAGCATCCAGATTCATAAAGCAAGTTCTTTGAGACCTTCAAAGAGACTTAGACTCCCACATATAATAGTGGGAGTCGTCAACACCCAACCGTAAGTACTAGTCAGATCACCCAAGCAGAAAATTTACAAAGATATTTAGGACCTGAACTCGACACAGGACCAAATGAATTTGATACCTATCTACAGAACTATCCATCCAAAAACAAAAGAATACACATTCTTCTCATCTGCACATGGCACACAGTCTAAAATTAGTCACATAATTAGACATAAAACAATTCTCAGCAAATACAAGAAAACAAAAATAACGTCAACACAATTGGACCACAACACAATAAAAATAGAATTCAATATGAAGAAGATTGCTCAAAACCATACATTTACATGGAAATTAAACAACCATCTTCTGAGTGACTTCTAGGCAAATAATGAAATTAAGGCAGAAATCAAAAAGTTCTTTGAAACTAATGAGAATAAAGATACAACAAGCCAGAATCCCTGGAACACAGCTAAGGCAGGATTAAGAGGGAAATTTATAGCCCTAAATGTCCACATCAAAAAGCTAGAAAGATGTCAAATTAACAAACTAACACTACATCCAAAAGAACAAGAGACTCAAGAGCAAACCAACCCCAAAGCTAGCAGAGGACAAGAATTGATCAAAATCAGAGTTGAACTGAAGGAGATTGAGATACAAAAAAAAAAACCATTCAAAAGATCAATGAAGCCAGGAGCTTGTTTTTTGAAGAAGTTAATAAAATAGATAGACCACTAGCTAGACTACTAAGAAGGAGAGAAGATCCAAATAAATATAATAAAAGAGAAAGGATGTCCCAAAGAAACACAAATAACCACCAGAGACTATTATGAACACCTCTATGCACACAAACTAGAAAATCTAGAAGATATGGATAAATTCCTGGACTCATACACCCTCCCGAGACTGAAACAGGAAGAAACTGAATCTCTGAACAGACCAATAATGAGCTCCAAAATTGAATCAGTAATAAATAACCTACAACTGAAAAAAGCTCTAGCCCAGGTGGATTCACAGCCAAATTCTACCAGGTGTACAAAGAAGAGCTGGTACCATTACTACTGAAACTATTCTAAAAAATTGAAAAGGAAGAACTCCTCCCTAACTCATTCTATGAGACCAGTATTATCCTGATACCAACACCTGGCAGAGAGACAACAACAAAAGAAAATGTCAGGCCAATATCCTTGATGAACATTGTTGCAAAATTTCTCATTAAAGTACTAGAAGACTGAATTCAGCAACACATCGAAAAGCTAATCCACCATGATCAAGTAGGCTTTGTTCCCAGGATGCAAGTTTGGTTCAACATACGCAAACCAATAAATGCGATTCATCACATAAACAGAACTGAAGACAGAAAACCACATGATCATCTTGGTAGATGCAGAAAAGGCTTCTGATAAAATTCAACATTCTTTCATGTTACAAACTCTAAACAAACTAGGTATTGAAGGAATATACCTCAAAATAATAAGGGCCATCTATGACAAACCCACAACCAACACCATACTGAATGGTCAAAAGCTGGAAGCATTCCCCTTGAAAATCAGAACAAGACAAGAATGGCCCCTTTCACTGCTCCCACTCAGCATAGTATTGAAAGTCCTGGCCAGAGCAATCAGGCAAGAGAAAAAAATAAAAGGCATCCAAATAGGAAGACTGAAAGCCAAACTATCCCTGTTGGCAGACAACATGATTCTCTATCTAGAAAACCCCATAGTCTCAGCCCAAAAGTTCCTTAATCTGATAAACAACCTCAGCAAAATTTCTGAATACAAGATCAACATACAAAATTCATTAGCATTTCTATATACAGATAACAACCAAGCTGACAGCCAGATAAGGAACACAATCCAATTGACAGTTGCCACAAAAAGAATAAAATATCTAGGAATACAGCTAACCAGGAAGGAGAAAGATGTCTACAAAGAAAATTACTAAACACTGCTAAAAGAAATCAGAGATGACACAAACAAATGGAAAAACATTCCATGTTCAAGGATAGGAAGAATCAATATTGTTAAAATGGACACTGCCCCAAGCAATTGACAGATTCAGTGTTACTCCTACCAAACAACATTTTTCACAGAATTAGAAAAAAAAAAAACTATTCTAAAATACATATGGAAACAAAAAAGATCCTAAATAGCCAAGGCAATACTAAGCAAAAGAACAAGCCAAGAGCATCATACTACCTGACTTTGAACTACACTACAAGGCTACAGTAACCAAAACAGCATGGTACTGGTACAAAAATAGGCATGTAGACCAATGGAATGGGTTACAGAACCCATAAATAAAGCCAAATACTACAATCATCTGATCTTTGACAAGGTTGACAAAAACAATCAATGGGGAAAGGACTCCCAGTTCAATAAATGGTGCTGGGATAATTGGCTAGCCATATGCAGAAGATTGAAACTGGACCCCTTCCTTATACCATATACAAAAATCAACTCCAGATGGATTAAAGACTTAAATTTAAAACCTCAAATTATGAAAACCCTGGCAGACAACATAGGCAATATCATTCTGGACATAGGAACTTGATATATTTCATGACAAAGACACCAAAAGCAATTGCAACAAAGCAAAAATTGACAAATGAGATCTAATTAAACTTAAGAGCTTCTGCAAAGCAAAAGAAACTACCAACAGAGTGAAGAGACAATATATAGAATGGGAGAAAATATTTGCAAATTATATATCTGAGAAAGGTCTAATATCCAGCAACTATAATAAGGAACTTAAACAAATTTACCAAAGAAAAACAAACAACCCCATTAAAAAATGGGCAGAGGACATAAACAGACTTTTTGAAAGCAGACGTACATGTGGCAAGCAAGCATATGAAAAAAAGGTCAATATTATTGATCACTAGAGAAATGCAAATCAAAACCACAATGAGATATCATCTCTTACCAGTCAGAATGGCTATTATGAGAAGTCAAAAAATAACAAGTGCTGGCGAGAATGTGGAGAAAAAGGAATGTTTATATACTATTGGTGAGAGTGTAAATTAGTTCAACCAGTGTGGCAAATTCCTCAAAGACCTAAGGACAGAACTACCAATCAACCAGCAATCCCGTTACTGGGTATATACCCAAAGGAATATAAATCCTTCTATTATAAAAAAATGCATGCATATGTTCATTGCAGCACTATTCACAATAGCAAAGACATGGAATCAATGTAAATGCCCATCAGTGGTAGACCAGATAACAAAAATGTGGTACATATACACCATGGAATACTATGCAGCCATAGAAAGAGCAAGATTATGTTCTTTGCAAGAACATGGATGGAGCTGGAGGTCATTGTCGCTAGCAAAGTAACACAGGAACAGAAAAACAAATGTTGCATGTTCTCACTTAGAAGTGGGAGCTAAATGATGAGAACACATGGACACATAGAGGGGAACAACACACACTGAGGTTGGAGGGTGGGACTGGGGAGAGGAGCAGAAAACATAACTATTTGGTACTAGGCTTAGTATCTGGGTGATGAAATAATCTTAGTATCAAACCACCATGGCATGAGTTTACCTATATAACAAACCTGCACATGCACTTTTAAACCTAAAATAATTTTTTTTTAAAAATCAGAAAAAGGAACTCAAATGACTAAATAGCAAGGAAACAAATGACCCAATTTAAAAATTGGTTTCTTAGATTTTTTGTGATCCTGTGACATAATACTTGAGACTAGGTAATTTATACACAATAGAAATTAATTTCTTACACTTCCGGATGCTTGGAAGTCCAAGCTTAAGGTGCTGACATTCAGTGTCTGGTAAGTGCTGCTCTCAGTTACCAAGAAAACCCTTGTCACTGCATCCTCCAAAAGGGACAAATGCTGTGTCCTTACATGGCAGAAAGGTTTTATAAAAGGGGCAAAGTGAGTAAGCTAGTCCCCCTCACCCCTTTTATGAGGTTACCAATTCCATTAAGGAAGGTTCTGCCCTCATGACTTAAAAACCTCCTAAAGGCCCCACTTTTAATACTGTTCCACTGGAGATTAAGTTTTGACATGAGTTTTGGAGGTGACACTAGCATTCAAACCATAGCAATAGGCAAAAAACTTGATAGACATTTCCTAAATGAAGACATATAAATGGCCAGCAGGGCAATGCAAGTCAAAATCACAAGGAGACATCACTTCATACGTGTCTGAATGACTATTATCAAAACAACAAAAGGTTAAGTGTTGGCCAGGATGTGGAGAAAAGGGAACCCTCATACACTATTGGTGGGAATGTAAATTGCTATAGCCATTATTGTGTCCAGAATTGGTGGGTTCTTGGTCTCACTGACTTCAAGAATGAAGCCGCGGACCCTCGCGGTGAGTGTTACAGTTCTCAAAGGCAGCATATCCAGAGTTTGTTCTTTCTGATGTTTGGATGTGTTCGGAGTTTCTTCCTTCTGGTGGATTCGTGGTCTCGCTGGCTCAAGAGTGAAGCTGCGGACCTTCGCGGTGAGTGTTACAGCTCATAAAGGCAGTGTGGACCCAAAGAGTGAGCAGCAGCAAGATTTATTGCAAAGAGCAAAAGAACAAAGCTTCCACAGTGTGGAAGTGGACCTGAGCAGGTTGCCATTGCTGGCTCGGGCAGCCTGTTTTTATTCTCTTATCTGGCCCCACCCATATCCTGCTGATTGGTCAATTTTACAGAGAGCCCAGCCCTCTGTTTTGACAGGGTGCTGATTGGTGCTTTTACAATCCCTGAGCTAGACACAAAGGTTCTCCACATCCCCACTAGATTAGCTAGATACAGAGTGTCAACACAAAGGTTCTTCAAGTCCCCACCAGAGTAGCTAGATACAGAGTGTTGATTGGTGCATTCACAAACCCTGAGCTAGACACAGGGTGCTGATTGGTGTGTTTACAAACGTGAGCTAGATACTGAGTGCCGATTGGCGTATTTACAATCCCTTAGCTAGACATAAAGGTTCTCCAAGTCCCCACCAGTCAGGAGCCCAGCTGGCTTTACCCAGTAGATCCCACACCGGGAGCCACAGGTGGAGCTGCCTGCCAGTCCAGCGCCATTTGCCCACACTCCTCAGCCCTTGAGTGGTCGATGGGACTGGGTGCCGGGGTGGAGCAGGGGGCGGCATTTGTCGGGGAGGCTCGGGCCACACAGGAGCCCACGGAGGGTGGGGGAGGCTCAGACATGGCGGGCTGCAGGTCCCGAGCCCTGCCTCGCAGGGAGGCGGCTAAGGCCCGGTGAGAAATCAAGTGCAGCGCCGGTGGGCCGGCACTGCTGGGGGACCCAGCACACCCTCTGCAGCCACTGGCCCAGGTGCTAAGCTCCTCATTGCCCAGGGCTGGGAGGGCCGGCTGGCGGCTCGGAGTGTGGGGCCCGCTGAGCCCACACCCACCCAGAACTCGTGCTGGCCGCGAGCACCGGGTGCAGCCCGGGTTCCCACCCGCGCCTCTCCCTCCACACCTCCCTGCAAGCTGAGGGAGCCAGCTCCGGCCTCAGCCAGCCCAGGAAGGGGCTCCCACAGTGCAGCGGCGGGCTGAAGGGCTCCTCAAGTGCCACCAAAGTGGGAGCCCAGGCAGAGGAGGTGCTCATAGCGAGCGAGGGCTGTGAGGGCTGCCAGCACGCTGTCACCTCTCATTATGACAAACAATATGGAGCCTTCTTGAAAAATTAAAAATTAAGCTACCATATGATACAGCAATCTCACTACTGGGTGTATATCCAAAGGAAATTAAATTGGTATCTGAAATTGCTTGCTTTCAGCGTGAAGAACTTCCTTCAGTCCTGGTAGCAATTAATTTTTTCACTGCTTTTTTAAATCTGTGAATGTTACCTTCAGTTTTCAGAGGTAGCTTTGCTGGATATAAGATTCCCAGTTTTTGTGGGTTTGTGGGTTTTCATTTGTTTGGTCTGTCAGCACTTTCGTTTAGTTATCCCATTCTCTCTGGCCTCCACTGTTTCTGATAATAAATCACCTGTTAAGCTTATTGGGACTCCCTTGTATATGAAGAGTCAATTTTCTCTTGCAGATTTTAAGACTTTTTCTGTCTTTTAACATTTATACTGTGGTATGTCTGATTGTGGACCTCTTTGTGTTTATACTGCTTAGAGTTTTTTGAGCTCCCTGGATGTGTGCAGATTAATGTTTTTTGTCAAATTTGAAAAGTTTTCAGCCATGATTTCTTTCATCATTATTATGATTATTATACTTTAAGTTCTGGGGTGCATGTGCACAATGGGCAGGTTTGTTACATAATGCCATGTTGGTCTGCTGCACCCATCAACTTGTCATTTACATTAGGTATTTCTCCTAATGCTATCCCTCCCCCAGACCCCCCACTCTCATACAGGCCCCAGTGTGTGATGTTCCCCTCCCTGTGTCCATGTGTTCTCATTGTTCAACTCCCACCCATGAGTGAGAACATGTGTTTGGTTTTCTCCTCCTGTGTTACTTTGCTGAGAATGATGGTTTCCAGTTTCGTCTGTGTCCCTGCAAAGGACACGAATGCGTCCTTTTTTATGGCTTCATAGTATTCCATGGTGTATATGTGCCACATTTTCTTTATCCACTCTATCATTGATCGGTATTTGGACTGGTTCCAAGACTTTGCTATTATGAACAGTGCTGCAATAAACATATGTGTGCATGTGTCTTTATAGCAGAATGATTTATAATCCTTTGGGTATATACCCAGTAATGGGATTGCTGGGTCAAATGGTATTTCTAGTTCTAGATCCTTCAGGAATCACCACACTGTCTTCCACAATGGTTGAACTAATTTACACTCCCATCAACAGGGTAAACATGTTCCTATTTCTCCACATCCTCTCCAGCATCTGTTGTTTCCTGACTTTTTAATGATCATCATTCTAACTGGCATGACATGGCATCTCATTGTGGTTTTGATTTGCATTTCTCTAATGACCAGTGATGATAAGCATTTTTTCATAAATCTGTTGGCTACATAAATGTCTTATTTTGAAAAGTGTCTGTTCATATCCTTTGCTCATTTTTTGATGGGGTTGTTTGTGTGTTTCTTGTAAATTTGTTTAAGTTCTTTGTAGATTCTGGATATTAGCCCTTTGTCAGATGGATAGATTGCAAAAATTTTCTCCCATTCTGTAGGTTGCCTGTTCACTCTGCTGATAGTTTCTTTTGCTGTGGAAAAGCTCTGTAGTTTAATTAAATCCCATCTGTCTATTTTGGCTTTTGTTGCCATTGCTTTTGGTGTTTTAGTCATGAAGTCTTTGCCTATCCCCATGTCCTGAATGGTATTGTCTAGGTTTTCTTCTAGGGTTTTCATGGTTTTAGGTCTTACATTTAAGTCTTTAATCCATCTTGAGTTAATTTTTGGATAAGGTGTAAGGAAGGGATCCAGTTTTAGCTTTCTGCATCTGGCTAGCCAGTTTTCCCAGCACCTTTTATTAAATAGGGATTCCTTTCCCCATTGCTTGTTCTTGTCAGGTTTGTCAACGATCAGATGGTTGTAGATGTGTGGTGTTATTTCTGAGGCCTCTGTTCTGTTACACTGGCCTATATATCTGTTTTGGTACCAGTACCATGTTGTTTTGGTTACTGTAGCCTTGTAGTATAGTTTGAAATCAGGTAGCATGATGCCTCCAGCTTTGTTCTTTTTGCTTAGGATTGTCTTGGCCATGCGGGCTCTTTTTTTGGTTCCATATGAAATTTAAAGTAGTTTTTTTCCAATTTTGTGAAGAAAGTCAGAGGTAGCTTTATGGGGATAGCATTGAATCTATAAATTACTTTGGGAAGTATGACCATTTTCACGATATTGATTCTTCCTATCCATGAGCATGGAATGTTCTTCCATTTGTTTCTGTCCTCTTTTATTTCCTTGAACAGTGGTTTGTAGTTTTTCTTGAAGAGGTTCTTCACATCCCTTGTAAGTTGGATTCCTAGGTATTTTATTCTCTTTGTAGCAATTGTGAATGGGAGTTCACTCATGATTTGGTTCTGTTTGTCTGGTATTGGTGTATAGGAATGCTTGTAATTTTTGCACATTGATTTTGTATCCTGAGACTTTGCTGAAGTTGCTCATCAGCTTAAGGAGTTTGGGCTAAGACAATGGGGTTTTCTAAATATACAATCATGTCATCTGCAAACAGAGACAACTTGACTTCCTCTTTTCCTAATCAAATGCCCTTTATTTCTTTCTCTTGCCTGATTGCCCTGGCCAGAACTTCCAATACCATATGTTGAATAGGAGTGGTGAGAGAGGGCATCCTTGTCTTGTGCTGGTTTTCAAAGGGAATTCAGCCATAATTTCTTTGAATGTATTTCTGCACCTTCCTCTCCTCACCTTCTGTTACTCCCATTATTAGTATGTTGGTGTGTTTAATGGTCCTCTACATTACTCTAGGCTTTGCTTATTTTTCTTCATTATTTTTTTCTTTCTGTTTCTCATACTGGATAACCTCAGTTGATGTATCTTCAAGTTCACCGATTCTTTCTTTTGCTGGCTTAAATCTGCTATTGAAGCTCTCTAGTCATCCTGAGGTGATTGTAGTTTTGGCAGGATTCTTTATTACTATCTCTTCTCTGAACTCTGTTAGAGTGTCTGCTCCCATTGATGCCAAAACCAGCTACTAGATTCCATTAATTTTGTTGGTTGCTCTACTGTTTTGGACAAATTCTCTGGGACACTCATTGCTCTACAGTCTCTTTCAATTAAATTTGGTCCCTTTGCATGGGCACTTTTTAAAGCCAGTCTTTGAGATTTGTTCTGATTCTAGAAGAGCTCTTGTTAGTTGTTTCTTATGCTGTTCTTTCTGCTAAACTATCTGTCTTTATGGAGATTTAGTAGATTTCAATGAATAAATATTACTTCATTTACTGTATGCCCTTAGGACAATTTTAGAAGACATTAAGTCATATGTAATATATATAATTTTCTTCACTTTTGGTTGTTTTTCTGGGGAGTGGGTTCATGGAGCTACTTTTGCCACCATTCTAGAAGTAGAATCCTCAGCAAACTCTTGAAGGAAAATCTGAGCAGCACAGCTCTAGGGCTGCCACTTCAGTTGAATTACTAACACCTGGGTTCAATAATGGCCTATGCTGAATGAAGTTGAGATGGCAGGATTTTGGGTATTATGTAGAAGAGGGAATGTTGGAGTGGATTTACCACGTGCAACCAGTTTACTCATGTCTAATTAGGTACCCTGAAAGGGTTCGGAGAACACTCTCTTCACCAAAACATTGAAAGTTACATTGGCCTGGGGCACATTAGCATTCTTGAAAAGCCCTAGAGTAGTGACTGCACTGTGGGAATAAAGATAGGAGAGGTTGCACTTAATTACCAGAGGTAAGGCAGACATATAGGCAGACATATGTACACAAGGCAGTAGGGCCAGCATGGTAATCAGGAGGATTTGAACTACAAGAATATTTGGCTGTGACTAGTTGATCCTGATATCCCTCAGAGTGACACAGAAGGCCACCCACTTTGGTCCTGTGTGGTCCATATAACTCTAGGTCTGGAATGACTGGTCTTTAAAAGGGAAAATAGAGTTGCAGCTCCAAAATGGGCAGGGAGGAGTATGTTTGGATCCATTGTTTGGATCCATGCAATGGATCCCCTTGAGCATCTCCTGTTACACCCACTCAATGCTGAAGTGGAAGGTTATCAGGGGAACCCACCCCCAATATTTCAATGTAGGTTTTTTCTATTTGCCGTAAGTGTCAGCTGGCTGAGAAAGAAAGAGAAAGAGTACAAAGAGAGGAATTTTACATCTGGGCCACCAGGGGTGACATCACATATTGGTAGGACCGTGATGCCCACCTGAGTCTCAGACCAGCAAGTTTTTATTAAGGATTTCAAAAGGGGAGGGGGTGGAAGGACAAGGAGTAGGTACAAAAATCACATGCTTCAAAGGGCAAAAAGCGAACAAAGATCGCATGCTTCTGAGGGAACAGGACAAAAGGCAAAACAGAACTACTGATAAGGGTCTATGTTCAGCTGTGCACATATTGTCTTGATAAACATCTTAAACAACAGAAAACAGGGTTCAAGAGCAGAGAACGGGTCTAACCACAAATTTGCCAGGGCAGAGTTTTTCCCCATACTAATAAGCCTGAGGGTACTGCAGGAGACCAGGGCGTATCTCAGTCCTTATTCCAACTGCATAGGACAGATACTCCCAGAGCGGCCGTTTATAGACCTCCCCCCAGGAATGCATTCCTTTCCCAGGATATTAATATTTCTTGCTAGGAAAAGAATTTAGTGATATCTCTTCTACTTGCACATCTGTTTATAGGCTCTCTGCAAGAAGAAAAATATGGCTTTTTTTGCCCGACCCCGCAGGCAGCCAGACCTTATGGTTGTCTTCCCTTGTTCCCTAAAAATCGCTGTTATTCTGTTCTTTTTTAAGGTGCACTGATTTCATATTGTTCAAACCCATATGTTACACAATCAATTTGTACAGTTAACACATTATCACAGTGGTCCTGAGATGACGTACATCCTCAGCTTATGAAGATAATAGGATTAAGAGATTAAAGTAAAGACAAGCATAAGAAATTATAAAAGTATTATTTGGGAACTGATGAATGTCCATATTAAAATGAAATCTTCACAATTTGTGTTCCTCTGCCATGGCTCCAGCCGGTCCCTCTGTGCGGGGTCCCTGACTTCCCACAACAGAAGATGTACATACTCAGGATCCAGCAAATTCTCTTCTATGTTTCTAACCTTGAGAAACTCTAAGCATGTAAGAAATGAGGCATATATAAGGATGTTTAATGTAGCACTGTTTATAAAAAAAGAAAAAGTGAAACAATTCAAATGGTCCCCAGTTGGGAAATTGTTTATTCATTCAATAAAATATTGTGAAACAGTTGAAACAGATATTAGAGCTATGTTTATGAACATGAATAAATCTTAAAAATACAATGTTGAATGAAAAAATAATTTGCAAAAGGACGTATACAGAAGGATGTCATTTATGTAAATTTTTGAAATAGCTAAAGCAAATCATATATACTGTTTTTGGTTACATGAATTATGTAGTGAAAATGTAAAGCTTAATAGCAATGATTCACACCAACACCATGTGAGTGATGTTATGCCAGTGAGAGAAAGACAAATAGATGAGGAGGGCATTAACTTTATTTGTACCATTTCATGGCTTTTAAAATAGAAATTTGAAGCAGAGATAGCAAAATGTTGACATCTTTTTCATCAGGGTTGTGTGCTTACAGACATATGTTACATAACTTTGGGAACTTTATCCTTAAATATTTCATAATTGAAAATAAACACTTTAAAAAGGAAATTGCTTCTTCATATCAACAAATTATTTGTAAAGAATTAGTATTTTTACTAAGTCCTCACTGACATACACAAAATCTCAAGACCATATGATATAATTGTAGAAGGTACCCCTTTTATTCGCCCTTTATATCAGAAAGATAAAGAGATGTGGGATGTGTAACCCAGAAATGTAGGACATGTTAAAAGTAAATTATACAAAATTTTAGGGACTGTGTCTTGGAGAAATGCCACCTGTCTACTTCCAAAGCTTAGATTATAAGTTAATGGATTTTCAAATGGATTGTTTTGCCATCTACAAACTTATAGCCAAATGTAATTATGACCTTACACTATGAGTAAGTGCAAGAGAGTCATCTTTGCTATTTGGTCATTCATGCTCCCATAATTGGCAGGAAATATGATTCCCCACTTGACAAGTAAAGAGAAACCTTTGAGAAACATGAGAGGTGTCACTATTATCATCATTGTACATTATATAATTGCTGGCACCCAGCAATTATATAAAATAGCAGACAGTTGAGCTTCATCAGATCCTCTAAACTTTCTAATTATACAGATAAGAATATATACCTGGAAAGTGGAATTCTATGTCTAAAATCACCCCTGTACTCTACAGTAGGTTGGTTTTCTTTATTGGCTTTTTTAGGGACAGCAAAATGCTCCATTTATTTCCTTGTGTACAATTAAACATAGAGTAGAACAACAAATAAAAATTGAGTTCTTGGAGGCAGTGTACTCAAGTCTTATGCCTCATAATGCTACTTTAACAAAAGTATAAATCTCCATGGTGATTCATTTACTCTTCCAAATTATCCTATGAGATATTTTCCCAGGATTTTTAACATTAAAAGGTAGTAGGTCAAAGTGCTTAGCTATAGTACAATATAATATTTTAAATTATGATTAATATTCTCATTTCCCCACAATAAATATTTTAAAGTACTACATATTTTTTAAATTATATACTTGTACAATATTGTACATTTGGCCCCTGGTGCTGTGGTTTTAAATTATCTAGAATTGGGGGTAATATTGCCAAATAGAGCTGTTTCTAATTCTACCTCACTCTGTAATAAATACTTCAGGAGCACTATGTGATGGGCGAAAGAAAATCGATATGCCTCATCACAAACATTATATATTTCCTATTGAGGAGAGAGATGCTGGGCAGGTTAGCACCCCTGTAACTATTTAAAAATTTAAAATGTATCACTTTTTTAAGCTACTATTACAGTAGCTAAAATCAGACAAAAATTACGAAACCATTTCAGATATTCTGTAATATTAGCCAAAAACATAATTTTTCATCAACATGAAAAATATAATCATACTGTCCTGCCCAAATACTTATGAGTTACATTTCTCTCAAGTATTTTAAACTATGGATTTGCTTGTTTTTGTTCTTCTCTCTTCTTCTACTGTCAGAAACTTTGCCTTCAAAGTGCATGTTTCTTTTTATTCTTCTAGCAAATCTATGATTCTAACATCTTAAACATATCAACTTCTTGGGTTAACAAAAAATTTTCTCTGGTACAATCAATCTCAGTAATATGATGATGATATTTCAGTAGAAACCATCTGCAATTTAAAGTATTATTGCCAAGAGCAGAAAACTGGCACAATTAATTTGTAACATACAATAAAGGCCTTTCTCAGCTTCATTTCCTTGGTAGATGCTTTTTGGGGGCAATACTTTAAAAACCCAATGCAATGCAGCAGAACTATCCAAAGTTCTCATGAAAACAAAAGTTACCAGAGGGAGTGCATGAGCAAGGTAAGAGATGGTGCAGCACGCCAGGCCCTCAGGAGCTGAGTGAGTGCTCCCAGCAGCAAGGCTGCCAGGCCAGTTTGCTTACCTGGCAGGCAGAAGGGCCTTCCAGCATTGATATAAAAATGGGAAGACAAAAATGAGGGAGAGAAAAGGGGAGAGGTTGTGTTAACACGCAGGGAAAAGAGCTGAGAAGGAACATGGATAAACAAATGGTTCATGTCAGTCAGACTAATTCTTAGCAACGAAAACTTCTTAACTTCTACTTCAGACTATGACACCCATAGCTACGTGGCTAGTGATTTAAAATTCATTCTAATACTGGAAACAAGGAAACATAAAGCATCACTGAAGCTATTGACCTGAATTTGCTATTATTTGTTATAGACACACATGTAATTATCATGAAAATACAATGTACCGCTGCTTAAATTTCCCTGTCTCACTTATGATCATGTAATCAATAGTCTCCACATTTACCCTCAGTCACCTCTACCTCAAGTTCATGGTGTTGAGTTCTCATTAGCATAGTTGCATTAAATTGCCAGACTATATTAATTTAAAATATCTAGAAAAAAAGATAAAACCACTCTAAAATTAAATTACAAAAGAAGTTATAACTAACCTAACTGGATATCCAACAAAGATCCATTTTCTGTGAATATTTGTAGTTAAAATTGAAGCAGACTTTGAAAAATTCTAGTTTTAAATTTACCATTTGCATTTGGGAATGGTGATTATGCTAAGGAAAACAATGTGGTAACAGGGAATAAGGAAGAGATAGAGAAAGTTCTAAGAGCTGTGACTTGCATTAGTGAACTGGTCATCAATAATATTTATATATGACTGCTGAAATATTTTAAAAAGTCAAAGCTCCTTCAAAAATACATTGTATGTGTAGTTGTTTAAATGGTGTATAAGAAAATCTTGTTCAATGATAACTTTGTATTTCAATAAATTATACTCTCCAGTTCTCAGTAAACAGAAAAAAAAATCTAAACTCCATGAGTCAGATAAGATAAACTTTAAGGAAAACACTTTGTAAATATGTTAATAAAATTCTGGTATAACATTGGTGACACCAGTCAAAATCAAATACTATATTGTGTTATTTATTTTTGTTTATAACTTTTCTGTCATTTTTAGGGATTTGAGTAATAGTGGAAAACTGCAATTTCTTGGTCTTCCATTTTAACCTAAGATCTGTAAACCATTAACCACTTAAAAAGAAGTTTTAAAAAAAAATCTGTATTGATAATTCTTTATATTATTTAAAAAATACCATTTTTTGAATACACCAAACATCCAAAATGTAATTAAGACTGTGGCATAAAATATAAAGTGGATACACAAATGAATTGTGTGAAGTTGTGAAGTAGCTAGCCTAGGAGGAAAATATTAAAACATGCTCCCATGGTTCTTATTTTAAATTTCTTAGATTAACAGTGTTGAAACCTTTCAGGTTTTCTTCAACTTTCTTCTCCAACCTATTATGTCCTTTCTCCCCAGTGAAGTTCTGCATTTTTATACAATGACAGTCAACATAAATTATATATGATTATAAATAAATAAAGTGATTCCATAAGCAGCACATGGAAATTATACCTACATACCATTGGACATTATATTTGAGACAGATGGCTTTTTTAGGCCTGGTCTCCTCTGGGATAGTTGAGACAGTTGGATTAGAATTCTGGATGTTTAAAAAGCACACACATACAAATAAACTATGGCTTTAATTGAGGAAAGAGTACATGGGTTCTTTACTGTCTCATATGATTATTCTCCTGACCATGTGTCTTGTGTCAACATGGATTATTTATATTTAAAAGGATTTTTAAGATGCAAGATTCATCAGCATGATGCAAGAAGATAAAATGCTTTCATGTTTCAATGGGTGAGTTTCATGTTTAACAAGCTGTTTTTAAAAGATACAATGAGGCTTGGTTTATTGCTTAATCAGTCAACTAAAATGAAAGAAGTTCTTGTGTCTTCCCTAGGATATCCCCATGACTAGAGTAAGCCATTTGTGTTACTGTAGAAAAAGATGTGTTGAGGCTTTTTCTCTGAGAAGGAATACGGAGAAACCAGGTCTACTAAGAAAAGATGGACAATGGCAGCTGCTGAGAAGGGTGGGTCACCAAGAAGCTGTGAGGACCCAAAGTATTGAATGCAGAAATCATGCCAATAGCTTTTTTCCCCAAGAATCGTTTTAGGATGAGTTACATGTTATATAAAATAATGACTGACAATAGTTAAAACTCCTAAATAAATCCTATTCTAAATAACTTATTCTTCAACAGTTATGTTAGTATGAGTAATTGATATGCATCAAATTAGTAAAAATTATTTGTATTTTTATTTTTAAAATAGAAGTTATTTTAAAAGTAAGAAATTTTATTATAATGTTTGTATGAGTAAACATGCAGTGTGGTGCAGTAGGGAAAAAATCATAAAATACTTTGGAGTAACATTATCAGGACATGTGTAAAATATAGGAAGAAAGGGAAGTACAGAAGATAACATAAATAGATGGAGATAATTAACATTTTCCAAATAGGAGGACTGAGCCTACAAAGTGGTTAATTTCACCCAAAGCAATCTGTGCAATTAATATACTCTTGGTCAAAATGCCAATGGAATTTATGGGTTTTTTTTTTAAGATTTAGTGATGTTTAAGACTAAATTTTAAAACTATTGAAAAGTCAGATTGATGAGGAATTAATAATGTTACCGAGTATTACAAAATGGTATAAAGTCATAATAACAAGTTAGTGTGGTTCTGAGAGAGGAAAAGACAAATAAGTAAATCAAACAAAACAATGGTTCAGAAGTGTTCATGTGGGAAATGCAACAATACAAACCAATGGGGAAACGTAAACAATGATTTTGCAACCAAATATAAGCTAGGTGGAAAAACTTTAGATATTCACCTCATATATTAGACAAAATTAAATTTTCAATGAATTAAACTGCTAATTCAAAAAATCAAAATACTTGTATAAAAAATAGGTAGACTAATATTTATCTCTCCATGGGAAATAATTCCAAGCTTAAAACAGTAAAAGAAAAATAAAGGAAGACACAACTTGGTTAACTACATAACAATAAAAGATATTCATATGGAAAAATATAATATGGAAAATCAAGAGTAACACAAAACCAAAGAAATATAAAACGGTAAAAATTTTCTATAAATAATGAAGCATAGAAATGCAAAAAAGAGAATATCAATGAATAGTTTAAACTACTCATGGATTAGAAACTATAAGAAGAAAAAATGTTAATTTCTTTATAAAATGCAAGTATTATTGAGGTATCATTCAACTGTAAAGTTAGCAAAGATTTAAAAAGTATAATACAGAGTATAAAATGAAAAAGGTATTCTGTTCAGAATAAAATGGCAAAATTTGTGGGAGGAAACAGTGTGACCACTTGCTTCAAGAGCCTTAGAAATACTTTTATCTTCTCATCACCATTTTATTTCTAATAATAAGAAAATAATCATATTTAAACAAAGATTTATGCACACAGATGTTTGGTGTAGCATTAGTTATACTAGTGAAAAAAACAGACACAATACGTATGCCTATTAGTGAAATGTACAAGTTGTTGTGTTATAAAGTGGAAAATTTGCTGTAATTATAAATACGATCATAAAACCACAAATAATTACATGAAAAGTGTTTATGACACAGCGAAGGGCCACTGTGACTGGGCCTCATGCCAAACAACTTCTACAAAAAAAGCTAGGGTCCCAGACAATACCAAAGCTTCATGAGACCTCTCCTCATCTGTGCATGGATGGGCAGCCAACTCTGGAGCCCAGGCTGTTGCTTCCCAGTCTGGTGGTGAATCCCCTCCATAGTATGGTGAGTTAGTGTCCGACTCTGGAGGTCAGGCTGTTGTTACTTCTGACTCTGGAGCCCAGGCTGTTGCTTCCCAGTCTGGTGGTGAATCCTCCATAGTCTGGTGAGTGTATATGTGTATACATATATATACATGTATATATATGTATGTATGTATCTTTTCCTTCTCCCCTTCCCATTGCAATTTGCTTATTATATCAATCTGCTTATTATATCAATTTGCTTATTATATCATTTGCTTATTATATCTGCATTGCCATTTACATGGGATAAAGGTTATTTACCCTTACAGGTATTGTATGTGTGTCTTTTCTTCTCCCCTCACATGTTCCCCACATAGAACAATTAGCAGCTGTGTGACCCTTGAAATAAAAATAAAACAAGGTTAGAGTGTTGAGTTCTTTCTTTTACTATTAAGACAGAGTAAAGAAACATGTAAATAATACCTGGAAATCATGCCTTATATTGAATATAATCTTTATACTGGTTGGAAATTATATAAGTCATTATTGGTAGAGAATGTTAAGTGAATGTTTTTAAAGTGTTGTGGTACTTATTATTGACATGTACACAGAAAATGTTCCACATATAGATTTTACCTGCTTTTAAAAGATAATCTTTGATTCAATTGGTAAATTATTGATAAATTTGGCAATGTAACGAAAAGATCCAGGGCATTATTTCAGCTCTGTTACAAAATACATACAAATGCAACACAGTAACATTGTCAGTAGAAAATCATTAATGATAAAGGATTGTATCATGAATTTTCTTGCAAGTTCAAGATGATGTTGAATTGCATGAATCACTAATAAATCAGATTAGTCCACTAGGTTATCTGAATCCACAAGTCTTCTCCAACAGCAGCAAGCTATGGTTTTACATTTCTATTAAAATTCGTAGAAAAAACGTAGTAAGCTTTTTATCTATTATATTTCAGTCAGTATCAAGTGCCAATAGCCATGATCACAGTACTTTTTAGTTCTATTTCTTAAAATTGCTACATTTCTTTGCTTTATCATATTTTTCAACTTAATTACTGGCATCTTGGGTCTGTAAATAAGCTTTGATAGAAAAGACACACCATTATTATTTTGTCCATTTGAAATGATTAAAGGGTGTCACTCCCTCAGTTGGAAATTTTACTCTAAGACATCTTAATCCATTCAGAAGTTCTAAACAATTTGAAAAGCTATATACCTTAATTTGGTTGTTGCCACCAGACTGAGATTTAATCGGCTCTTGTGACTCAAAATTCTTCTCAGTTTTATATTTTATCAGTTGGAGTTGAGAAAAACTTTCCTCTTTGATACTGAAAGACCTTGAAATCATGTACTCTATTTCCATTCATTCCTGCTTGTAAGCTAATTCTTTCCTGATCTTACTTTATATAATTCCCTATCAAATGCAGCCAACATCAACCAACACACACTACTAAAGCTATTTTAACCACTTTTCTGAGAACTACAGGTTTATTAGGTACATTATCTTATTTTCACATATTTATCAAAAATAATTTTACCAAATATTTTGCTATTGAATAACATTGATTGTGATTCAGCATTCAAAATAGTCTTTTCACTGCCTCGGACCAAAAAGCTAAGCCTGTGTCACATATTTTGACATTTCTCTTTGAATATCAATTTTTGTATCTGTCAGAATAGGCTAGAATACACTTCAGTAACAAACAAAAATCTTATGGCTTATCACATAAACATATATTTCATGTCCAAAGTGAGTCTGCAATGGCTTGTTCATCAGTCTCCTAAGGACTTGGAATGATAGAGATTTAATATTAACATATACTTTTAAAATTCCTGCATTAAGGAGAAAGTAACATGGAAAATCATGCATAGTTTTTAGGTTTTTCACAAGGAACTGACAAAAATCACTTGGCTACAGCAAGTACATAATCATGCCTAATATCAATGGAGACAGGTAAGTGCAATCTTACTATGCACGCAGGGGGAGAGCCAGAAATATCTGGTGACCTACACTAATGGCATTTGAAAATAGACAGAATTAAATAATTATTTCCTTCTTTTGCTTATTACTATAATTTTGCTAATGCAATATTTACAAATAATATGCATAGAAAGAGGTTAAATGGCAAAAACAATACTGGATTCCTCAAAAAAGGCATGCACACCCAGTGTAAGATTCTCAAGTTATTAACTCAAGTTGTCAGACCAAATCACAAATTGAAAACAATGAACAAAAAAATGTAATCTCAAGATCTTTTAAAATTATTGATATGTCCCTATAGCTCTGTCTAAAAGATAATGATAGTCAATGATACAGAAGAATAAAATATATCAAATAATTTTCTGAACAAAGATGAGGTAGGATTGTTTCTATATAATTCTTTCAAATACTTATCATTTAGAAAACCTTCAGATAATATATTACTATTTACACAGCATTCAATCAGTAACTTAATTACAAATATATAGCCATATTCTTTACTGTTTCATAAATAAGCTACTGTACAGGGTAGTAATTGCTGGTATATATCTCTTATCTATTTCTGTTAAGATTATAATTCACATATAATGCAAAGTGTTCAACCAACTAATCTCAAATTTTTTAGGGCTCCTCACTGTGTCATCTTTATAGCTGTTAGTGGCAATAAATTATTTACTTACTTGAATTATTAGACTTAAAAGCAATGGGACACACCATGGCTACATGCAATAAACAAATACTTAAAGTTCTTTCATGAAATCTTGCAATCTTACATAACCACATCTTACAAATCCTGTTTGAAAAATTTCTTTAAATTCTACAGAATTATAATAAAATAGCAGGATCTTTATATATTGAATATAAAAGACTATGGGTTAAAATGTTTTTTAAGCAAGGGAAAGGTTTCAAAGAATAGTGCTTAATTTTTCTCAAAAATAACAGAGATAAGGCTGCTCTCAAGAAGGCCAACTAGATGCATCCAGGAGGAACATCTGCCACCAAGGGTCCAGGACATTAGGAAGACTGGCACACTCCAAGCACTGTCAGTGGACAGAGGGAAGACACATAAGCTGGGCTGAAGGTGGAGGAAGCTGGGAACCCTGCATGGGGCTACCGTGTACTGGGACTCGCTCCTGGCCCCCAACAACTCCTGGGGAAGTGGTGAGTTGAGCAGGCAAGGAGCAACCCACCAGGCACCTCTGGAACCCTGGCAGCAGGAGACCCCATGACCTCCATGAACACCTGAGCTGGCAGGGAGAGCTGCTTAGAGAGATGGTAGAGGCAGAATTCCAGCCAGTGCAGAGCCCAGAGGGTTTGGTGTGGGAGTGTCTGTAGTGAAGCCCAGCAAGGGATGTCCATCCCCCTAGGCTCACCTTGCTCTCCTAGGAGACTCTAGCCCTAGGGAAACTGTTGGACCTGAACAGTGAAGGGCAATCTTGTCCATGAGATGAAGCCAGTCTGACCTGAGAGCCCCACTGTCTACCGGTCTCTCCCAGGATCCCAGCCTGGACGCACTTGCTTGTAGTGCAGCCTTGGATGCTCAGCTGAGGGAACTCCCATGTGCCTGCATCATAGCTCCTGCACTGATAAATCATGCCTGAGCATCAGGGAGCTCCAGTAGGGCAGCCCCCACTACCAGGTACCAAATTACCTGCTCCCGCCCACCACCACAGCCTTGGCCATGCTGGTTTGCCTGTGTGCACTTGTCCATGGCTGCCCACCACATCACTTTGCCAGTGAGTGGGTGCAGGAAGACTTCACCTCCTCTTCCCTGCCAGTGTGCATGTGCATGTGTGCCCCATCATGACACTGCTGCCAGCATAAGCACACCTCATACACCCTGTCCAACATGAAGGAGCACAAGGAGACTAGTAGCCCCACCCCCCTACTCTGTGCTGTTACTGCCACTTGTGTATTTATATGCACATGGAGATCACCAGCATCACACCCCTCAGTACCTCACCCCCATGTTGACACAACCTCCAGTCCAAACCTATGCACAGAGACCAACAGCCTCATCCCCCATCCTGCATAGCTGCTGCTGCCCACATGAATGAGTAAATGGAGAGTGCCAGCTCCAGGCCTGCCAACAACCCCCAAGCTGACCATCACCAGCACAAATATGTGTATGGATGCTGGCAGGCTCCCACCACCCAATAAAACACTTTGGTTGGCACCACCCATTGAGTGTTGTAACCAGAGGTCTGAGAAAACCTCAGCCCCTCCAGTGCAGCAGATTCCTAAACTTGAGGGGCCAGAGAACAAAGCAAGGGGTCTGATATTAGCCTCTAAGAGTTAGGGCACACAGTGCAGTAGTCCTGAGATAAGCCTTGGCTCCCTAAAATATTCCAGGAATGAAGCCAGTTGACTAAACCCACCTTTATAGCATAATCAAACCCCCAAGGACACTAAAGAGGATAAAAGAAAAAAAAAATTCATCCAAGAGAGTAACTTCAAATATTAAAAGAACATCAGGCCATGAAGATGAGAAAGAACCAATGCAAGAACTCTGGCAACTCAAAAAGCCAGAGTGTCTTCTTACCTCCAAATGAAAGCACTAGTTCCTCAGCAATGGTTCTTAACCAGGCTGAAATGGCTGAAATGACAGAAATAGAATTGGGAATATGGATAGGAATGAAGATTTTTGACATTCAGCAGAAAGTCAAAACCCAATTCAAGGAATCTAAAGGTTATTGTAAAATGATACAGGAGCTAATAGATGAAATGTCCATTATAGAAGGAACCAAACTGATCTGATAAAGCTGAAAAGCACAATACAAGAATTTCACAATGTATTCACAAGTATTAACAGCAGAATAGGCTAAGCTAAGCAAAGAATCTCAGAGCACGAAAACCTGCTCTACAAAATAACTCAATCAGACAAAAATTTTTTAAAAAGTAAAGAAGAGTGAATAGGCAACCTACAGAATAAGAGAAAATTTGTGCAATGTATCCATCTGAGAAAGGTCTAATATCCAGAATCTATAAGGAACTCAAACAAATTTACAAGGAAAACACAAACAATCCCATCAAAAAGTGGATGGAGGATATAAACAGACAATTCTCAAAAGAAGACATTTATGCAGCCAACAAACTTATGAAAAACAGCTCATCATCACTGGTCATTAGAGAAATGCAAATCAAAACCACAATGAGATATCGTCTCATACCAGTTAGAATGGTGATCATTAAAAAGTCTGGAAATAACAGATGTTGGCAAGGATGTGGAGAAATAGGAATGCTTTTACACTGTTGGTGGGACTGTAAATTAGTTCAACCATTGTGGAAGACAGTGTGGCAATTCCTCAAGGATCTAGAGCCAGAAATACCATTTGACCCAGCAATCCCATTACTGGATATATACCCAAAGGATTATAAATCATTCTACTATAAAGACACATGCACACGTATGTTTACTGCAGCACTATTTACAATAGCAAAAACTTGAAACCAACCCAAATGCCCATCAATGATAGACTGGATAAAGAAAATGTGGCACATATACACCATGGAATACTATGCAGCCATACAAAAGAATGAGTTCATGTCCTTTGCAGGGACATGGATAAAGCTGGAAACCATCATCCTCAGCAAACTAACACAGAAACAGAAAACCAAACACCACATGTTCTCACTCATAAGTGGGAGTTGAACAATGAGAACACACAGACACAGGGAGGGAAACATTACACACCAGAGCTTGTTGGCAAGTGGAGGGAAAGGGGAGGGACAGCATTAGGACTAATACCCAATGCAGTGGGACTTAAAACCTAGATGACAGAATGATAGGTGCAGCAAACCACAATGGCACATGTACACCTATGTAACAAACCTGCACATTGAGCACATGTATCCCAGAGCTTTAAGTAAAATAATAATAAAAAAAAGAATCAACAAAACCTCTGATAAATATGGGATTATATAAAGACACCAAATCTGTGACTCATGAGAGAGAGAGAGAGAAAGGAAGAAACTTGGAAAACATATTTCAGGATATCATCCATGAAAATTTTGCCAATCTTGCTAAGGAAGCCAACTTTCAAATTCAGGAAATGCAGAGAACCTCTGCAAAATACTACATAAGAAGCCCATCCTCAAAACACACAATCATGAGATTCTCCAAGGTTGAAATGAATTAAAAAACATTAAAAACAACTACAGAGAAGGGACAGATCACTTACAAAGGGAATCACTTACAAAGGGAATCCCATCAGGCTAACAACAGACCTTTCAGCAGAAACCCTACAAGCCAGAAGAGATTATGGGGTGGGAGGGTATATTCAGCATCCTCAAAGAAAAGAATTTTCAACCAAGACTTTCGGATCTAGCCACACTCAGCTTCATAAGTGAAGGACAATTAAGATCCTTTCAGACAAACAAATGCTAAGGGACTGAATTACCACCAGACTTGCCTTACAAGAGATCCTGAAAGGAATGCTATATATGGAAAGGAAATACTTACTGACCACTTCAAAAACACTTAAGTACATAGACCAGTGACATTATAAAGCAATCACAAAAACAAATCTTCATAATAACTAACAACATGATAACAGTATATAAATACTAATTTTCAATGTAAATAGGCTAAATGCCTCAAATAAAGACACAGAGTGGCAAGCTGGATAAAGAAGCAAAGCCCAATTGTATGCTATCTTCAAGAGACCCATCTCACATGCAGTGACACACATAGGCTCACAGTAAATGGATGAAGAAAAATCTACCAAGCAAACAGAAAACAGAAAAAAGGTTGCTATTCTAATTTCAGATGAAACAGATATTAAACCAAAAAAATTTAAACAGAAGCAGGGCATTACATAATGGTAAAGGGCTCAGTTCATCAAGAAGGTCTAACTATCCTAAATATATATGCACCCAACACAGGAGCACCCAGATTCATAAAGCAAATTCTTGGACACCTATGAAGAGCTTAAATAACCACATAATAATTGTGAGAGACAATACTGACAGTATTAACCAGATCATTACGGCAGAAAACTAACAAAGATATTTCTGACCTGAGCACTACACTTGACCAAATGGACCTAACAGACAACTACAGAACTCTCCACCCGTAAAAAAAGAATATACATTCTTCTCATTTGCACATAGCATATACTCTAAAATTGACCATAAAAAAGGGCATAAAACAATCCTCAGCAAATTCCAAAAAAAAAAAAAAAAGAAAAATATTATACCAACTACACTGTTGGACCACAGTGCAATAAAAATAGGACTCAATGCTGAGAAAATCACTGGAAACCATACAGTTACATGGAAATTAAACAACCCGCTTCTGTATGACTTCTGGCTAAATAATGAAGGTAAGACAGAGATCAAGAAATTCTTTGAAACTAATGAGAACATAGATACAACATACAAGAATCTCTGGGACACAGTTAAAGCAGTGTTAGTAGGAAAGTTTATAGCACTAAATACCCACATCAAGAATTAGAAAGATCTCAAATTAACAACCTAACATTACAACTAGAGTAACTAGAGAGACAAAAGAAAACCAACCCAAACTCTAGCAGACGAAAAAAAAGAAAACCAAAATCAGAGGTGGACTGAAAAAACTGAGATGCAAAAGATCAACAAATCCAGGAGTTTGTTTTTTGAAAGAATTAATAAGATATATAGACTGCTAGATAGACTAATAAAAAAGAGAGAGAAGACTCAAATAAACACAATCAGAAATGACAAAGGGAATGTTACCATAGAAAAAGAAAAAACTCTCAGAGACTATTACAAAAGTTTCTATGCACACAAGCTAGAAAACCTAGAAGAAGGAGATAAATTCCTGGAAACACACAACCTCCCAAGATTGAGCAAGGAAGAAATTGAATCACTGAACACACCAATAATAACCAACATTGAGTCAGTAGTAAAAAGCCCACCAACTTAAAACAAAAACAAAAAAAAAGCCCAGGACCAGAAGGATTCACAGCCAAATTCTACCAGATGAATAAAGAAGAGCTGGTACCTTTCCTACTAAAACCATCACAAAAACATTGATGAGGAAGGATTTCTCGCTAACTCATCTTATGAGGCCGGCATCATCTCAATACCAAAACCTGGCAGACACACAACAAAAAAGAAAACTTCAGGCCAATATCCTTGATGAATATAGACATAAAAACCCTTTACAAAATAATAGCAAACCAAATCCAGCAGCACATCAAAAAGCGAATCCATCACAATCAAGGTTTATCCCTGGGATGCAAGGTTGGTTAAACATACACAATCAATAAATGTGATTCACTATGTAAACAGAACAAAAAACAAAAGCCACATGATCATCTCAATAGACGCAGAAAAGCTTTTCTTAAAATTCAATATACCTTTATATTAAAAACCCTCAATAAACTGGGAATTGAAGAAACATACTTGAAAATATTAAGAGCCATCTATGAAAAACCTACTGCCAACATAATACTGAATAGGCAAATGCTAGAAGCACTCTCCTTCAAACTAGTTTGCAGATGATATGATTTTATATCTAGAAAACACTGTAGTCTCTACCAAAGCTCCTTGATCTAATAAACAACTTTAGCAAAGTTTCAGGATACAAAATTAATATACAAAAATCTGTAGCATTCCTGCTGAGTGTGGTGGCTTATGCCTGTAATCCCAGCATTTTGGGTGGCTAAGGAAGGTGATTTGCTTGAGCCCAGGATTTTGAGACCAGCGTGGGCAAAATGACAAAACTCTGTCTCTACAAAAAAATACAAAAATTAGCCAGATGTGGCAGTTCATGTCTGTAGTCCTAGCTCCTCAGGATGCTGAGGTGGAAGGATTTATTGAACCCAAGAGTTTGAGGCTACAGTGACCTGTAATCATGCCAGTCCACTCCAGCCTAACAGAGCAAGACCATCTCTCAAAAAAATAAAAATAAAATAAAATAAAAAATCAGTAGCATTCCCATAGACCAACAACATCCAAACTGAGAGCAAACTCAAGAATGCAATCTCATTTATCATAGCCACAAAAAGAATAAAATACCTACTAACACAGATTACCAAGGAGGTAAAAGACCTCTGCAATGAGAATTCTAAAACGTTGCTCAAAGAAATCAGAGAAGACACAAATGAATAGAAAAACATTTCATGCTCATGGATATGAAGAATCAATATTGTTAAAATGGATATACTGCCCAAAGCAATTGATAGATTCAATGCTATTCCTATCAAACTGCTGAAATTCTTCACAGAATTAGAAAAAAACTACCTTAAAATTCATATGGAATCAAGAAAGAGCCCGAATAGCCAAGCCAATCCTAAGCAAAGAGAACAAAGCTGGAGGCATCACAGTACTCAACTTCAAACTATTCTACAGTGATACAGTAACCAAAACAGTATGGCGCTGGTACAAAAACAGACACATAGACCAAAAAAAAAAAAAAAAAAAAACCAACAACAACAAAAAACAGAACAGAGATCCCAGAAGTAATGTTGCATATCCATCTGATCTTCAACAAATCTACAAACACAAGCAATGGGGAAAGGACTCCCTGTTCAATAAATTGTGCTGGGATAATGGGCTAGCTATATGCAGAAAATTGAAACTGACCCCCTTCCTTACATCATATACATAAATCAACTCAAGATAAATTAAAGATTTAAATGTAAAATCTACTAGAGTAAATACCCTGGAAGATAACCTAGGAAATACTATTCTAGATATAGGAACTGGCAGAGGTTTTACAATGAAGATGCCAAAAGCAATTGCAACAAAAACAAAAATTCAACAAATGGGATGTAATTAAACTAAAGAGCTTCTTCACAGCAAATAAACTATCAATGGAGTAAACAGACAACCTACAAACTGGGAGAAAATATTTGCAAACTGTGCATCTGACAAGGGTCTAATATCCAGCATCTATAACAGATTTAAACAAACCAACAAGCAAAAAACGAACAACTCCATTCAAACATGGACAAAAGACACGAATAGACACTTTTCAAAGAAGACATACATGTGGCCAAGAAGCATATGAAAAAAATGCTCAACATCACTAATCATCAGATAAATGCAAATCAAAACCACAATGAGATGCCATTTTACAACAGTCAGAATGTCTATTACTAACAAATCAAAAAATAACAGATGCTGGGAAAGTTATAGAGAAAAGGGAATGCTTATACACCGTTGGTGGGAATTTAAATTAGTTCAACCACTATGGAAAGCAGTTTGGCAATTTCTCAAGGAATTTAAAACATCATTACCATTTTACTCAGCAATCCCATGTTGGGTATGCATCCAAAGGAATATAAATTGTTCTGTCACAAAGACACATGCACACACATCTTCACTGTAGCACTATTCATGATAGCAAAGACATGGAATCAACCTAAATGCCCATCAATGGTAGACCAGATAAAGAAAATGTAGTACATATGCACTATGGAATACTATGCAGCCTTATAAAAATGAGACCATGTCCTTTGCAGCAGCATGAATGGAGATGGAGGCCATTATCCTAGGAGAATTCACACAGGAACAGAAAGCCAAATACCACATATTCTCACTTAAAAATGGGAGCTAAACATTGAGTATATATGGACAGAAAGAAGGGAATAACATATACTGAGGCCTACTTGAGGGTGGAGAGTGGGAGAAGGGTGAGTGCATTAGTTCATTTTTTCATGCTGCTGATAAAGACATACCTGAGACTGGGAAGAAAAAGAGGTTTTAATGGACTCACAGTTCCACGTGGCTGGGGAGGCCTCACAATAATGGCAGAAGGGAAGGAGGAGCAAGTCACATCTTAGATGGATGGCAGCAGGCAAAAAGTGAGCTTGTGCATGGAAACTCCCCATTATAATAATCATGATATCTCGTGAGACTTATTCACCATCAAGAGAACAGCATGGGAAAGACACCCCCGCTCCAGTTATTCAATTACCTCCCACTGGGTCCCTCCCACAACATGCGGGAATACAAGATGAGATTTGGGTGGGGACACAGCCAAACCATATCAGTGAGGATCAAAAAACTACCTATGAGGTACTAGGCTTATTATCTGGGTGATGAAATAATCTGTACACCAAACCTCTATCATATGCAAATTACCTGTGTAATAAACCTGCACATTTACTCCTAAATCTAAAATAGAAATTAAAAAAATAAAATAACAAAGATAAAATATGGATATTATATACCTAACCAGGTAGTAGGAAAATAAAAATCTGTACCTTTATAAACAGCATCCTTAAGAAAATTTAGATCAGGATGAAGTGCTCAGTTTAATCATCTTAAGTGAATCAACCTTCCTTCATCTACTTCAATTAGAGAGAAATGGAGAAAGGTAAAATAAATGTAGATTAGTCAAAATCGCCAAGGCCCAAGGTTGTTTTTCTGGGTATGCAAAGTCTATGTCTACAAGAAGTTTACATCTTGATGGGTAAATGAGGCCTGAAAATGAAGTCAAGAATACAAATAAGAGTCTTTTTATAAATGTACTTGAAATAAAGACCTAGAAAATCCAAATATTATAGAAAAATTTTAGAGAAAAACCAAAAATATTCAGACGGCCAATTAATTTAAACTCTATCCTGAATAACTAAATTCAAATAACCTTTTGCTTTAATTACATATTTTTAATCTTATTTTTTGAAAAAAATTCAAAATATTCTTGATTGCTTAGAATAATGAACTGATTTATGAATATGAAATTTAAAAGTAAGTAACAATATCGAGAAGATTGGGTCAATGTGGGAGGCGTAGTATTTGTATTTATCTCTATTCCCATTCCAAATTTTCTAACATGACAGGAAAAATTTAAAAATAAATAATAGTTCTGAAAAACAAGAAAAGATGCCCTAAGGGCAAGAAGTGTTGAACATTTTAGAAGATAGAAAGCAAAAGCCCTGGATTAACACAGAATAAACAACATAGAACACCACTCTTTTAAAATAATGCAAGAGAAAGTAGCTGGTGAGGAATGATGTAGTATACAAATACTCCACAGATAATACTTATATGAACTGAAAAAATAAAATAATAATTATTTAAATATGCCATAAAGCATTCAAAAGCTGACAGAAGCAGTTAAATAATTCAATATTTTTTAAAAATTACCTGAAGAAGTATACATTTTGGCTTTGTCAAATCTTCTGGCCTGAGGGCACAACCTAATCTCCACAGCTACAGCAAATGATGTAGGGAAAAACCATAGGCAGACTGGTAAGGTGCCAGATCCCGGAGTTCAGTGCAAGAAAAGCAGCTAGAAATTTAAAGGAGAATCCTGACGGTAAGGGAAGCATACATTGTCCAAATACCAGGCTGACATTATGGTAAAAAACACAGGAAGGGAAGGCACCAAAGAGAAATCTCCTGTTAAAAGATAAAACCATACAGAATCTGAGTGTAACACTTATCTGAGTATATTTTCAAATTGTGCACAACTTGACCACAGAAAGCTTAATGTGTCAGAGTACAGAGCCCAAAAGTCATAAAGCAGCTGGAAATTATAGAGAAATACACATAATTAGCTAGATGAGCTCAACAGTAGATAATGAAAGAAAGATAACAAAAAACACTCTGTGAGCTTAAAATAAATCAAAATAATTTCCCCACTCTGAAGAACAGAGAAAAAAAATAACAGACCCTATTAATTAACATGCATGGAAGTAGAATTATAGAAAGAAAAGAGAGAGGCAAATAAGTAGTAAGAGAAATATTTTTAGAACATTAACTAAAAATTTACAAATTTGGTAGAATATAATAATTTACAGATTCAAAAAGGTCAACAAATCCCAGTCAAGATAAATAAAAAGAAATCTCGCCGGGCGCAGTGGCTCACACCTGTAATCCCAGCACTTTGGGAGGCCGAGACGGGAGGATCATGAGGTCAGTAGATCGAGACCATCCTGGTTAACACAGTGAAACCCCGTCTCTACTAAAAACACAAAAAATTAGCTGAGCGTGGTGGCGGGTGCCTGTAGTCCCAGCTACTTGGGAGGCTGAGTCAGGAGAATCGCTTGAATCCAGGAAACGGAGATTGCAGCGAGCGGAGATCGTGCCACTGCACTCCAACCTGGGCAACAGAGTGAGACTCTGTCTCAAAAAAAATAAAATAATAATAATAATAATAATAAATAAAAAGAAATCTCCTGGCCATATCAGGGACAAACTGCTATAAACCAAAGGTAAAGAGACAATCTTGAAATAAACCAAAACAAAATATTTCAAGGGGCTTGGAGAAAAGGAATAGACGACAAAATTTAATGGCTGACTTCTCATGAGAAATGTGGAAGCCAGATGCCATTGGAATAATATGTTGAAAACATTGAAGGATAAAAAATTATATGCACACTTTTAGATAAACAAAAAATGAGAGAAACTATCAGGGATAATAGTGATAGATAGAAAGATAGCTAAAATGCATATATATGTATATGCATATATGCTGCATATATAGATATGCACTATAAGAAATGCTAAAAGAAGTCCTCAATATGAAAGTGAATGACACTAAATGACAACTCAGATCTATAGAGAAAAATAAAGAGTATTAGAAATGTTAAAATTATAAATAAATATAAAACTTTTTCTCTGGATTTTTAAAGTTATATAACTATATAAACAAAAATTATACATTTAATGTAATTATTGATATGATTAAATTTTTGGCTGCTATTTTACTATTCGTTTTTTAATTTTTTCATTTAGAATTCTTTTTCTCTTCATCTTTTTTTGCCTTGTTTTGTATATTAATCTATTGCATTTAAAAAGCTATTTTAATACCTTCACTTGCTTTCTATTTCTATCTCTGCATGTAGTGGTTAAACCAGAAATTATATATGTAGCTTATACCTAGCCAATCTATTTTTGGATAATTTTAAGTCACTTCTAGTAAAATGTAGGATCATTGTATCAGCATACATTTCCATTGTATTCCCCTTCCTAAGTCTATTGTCATGAATATTATGTCTGTTTACCCTATAAAGCAATAAATAAAATGTAATAATTTTTCATTTTTATGGTTGTAAAACTTACAAGGCTGGGATTGTCATGCTAACAACACCAGGCAAGCACAATATAAAAAAGAAAAATACAGGCCAATATTCCTGATGAAAATATAGGCAAAAATTTTCAACAAAATACTAGCAAACTGAATTCAACAGCACATTAAAAGGATCATACACTATGTCATGTGAGATTTATCCCTGGAATGTAAAGTGTAAAGGTGATTCAACATATACAAATAAATAAATATAAAACACCACATTAAGAGAAGAAAGAATAAAAATCACATGATCATCTCAACAGGTGCAGAAAAAGCATTTACAAAATTCAACCCTCCTTTATAATAAAAACTATCCACAAATTAGCCAAAACAATGAAAGCCATATATCACAAGCCCACCTCTAACATCATGCTCAATGATGGAATGTTGAAAGCTTTTCCTGTAAGGTTAGGAACAAGACAATAATGCACATGCTCACCACTTCTATTCAACATAGAACTGCAAGTGCTAGCCAGAGCAATTAGGCAAGGGAATAAAATGAAAGACATCCGCATTGAAAAAAAAGAGGAAAAATTGTCACTGTTTGCATATGACATCATCTTATATAGAGAAAGTCCTAAAGGGTCCACACACACACATACACACACAAAAAACTATTAGAACTAATAAACAAATTCAGTAAAGTTTCAGGACACAAAATTAACATACAAATATTAGTTGCAATTCTATACACTAAGGATAAATTATCCAAAACAGAAATCAATAAACAATGCCATTTATGATAGTATCAAGAAGAATAAATACTTAGGAATAAATTTAAACCAAGAATGTAAAAGATCTAGACTACAAAGTATAAAAATTCATGAAAGAAATTGAAGAAGGCACAAATAAATAGAAAAATATCCTATGTTCATGGATCTAGAAGAATCAATATTGTAAAATGTGCAAACTACCCAAAGCAACCTACAAATTCAATTCAATCCCTATCAAAATTCTAATGACATATGTTACAAAGATAGAAAACAATCCTAAAATTTGTATAAAACCAGAAAAGACCCTGAATAGCTAAAGCAATCTTGAACAAGAACAAAGCTGGGGGCATCACACTTTCTAATGTTAAATCTTATTATAAAGTTATAGTAATCAAAACAGCATAGTACTGGCACAAATACAGACATATAGACCAATGGAGCAGAATAGAAAGCTTAAAAATAAACTACACATATGTAGGCAACTGATTTTTGACAAAGGTATTAAGAATACACAACGGGGAAATGATAGTCTCTTCAACAAATGATGTTGGGAAAACTGGATAGCCACATACAGAATAATAATTTTGGACCCTTATGTCACACCATATACAAAAATCAACTCAAAATGGATAAAACACTTAAAGATAAGACCTGAAACTGTAAAACTACTCAAAGAAAACTAAGAGAAAAGCTTCATGACATTAGTCTGGACAACGATTTTTTGGATCAAAAAGCAAAAGCAAAATAAACAAGTAAGACTACATCAAACTAAAAAGTTTTGGCACAGCAAAAGAAACAGTTGACAAATTGAAAAGGCAGCCCACAGAATTGGAGAAGATATTTGCAAACCATATATTTGGTAAAGGGTTAATATCAAAAATATACAAGGAACTCATACAACTCAATAGCAAAACAAAAAAAGCAAATAATCCAATTTTTTTAATGAGCAAAAGACCTGAATAGACATCTCTCCAAAGAAGACATACAAATGGCCAAAAAGTACATTAAAGAAAATGTTCAACATCACTAATTATCAGGATAATGCAAATCAAAATCACAATAGATTATCATTTCACAACTGTTAGGATAACTCATCAAAAAGTCAAAAGATAACAAGTGTTGGCAAGGATGTGGATAAAAGGAAACCTTACACCTTGTTGGCTAGACTAAAAGTTGGTACAGGCTTTATGAAAAGTATTTTGGATATTACGAAAAAAAATAGAACCACCACATGATCTAGCAATCTCACTTCTGGTTATTTATCCAAAAGAGAAGAAATCAGGATTTCACAAAGATATTAACACATCTATGTTTATTGTAGCACCATTTACAATAGATAAGATTTAGAAACAACCCTGTTATAGAATATTAGTCAACTTTAAAAAAACAGAAGGAAATTCTGTAATATGTGACAGCATGGATGAATCTTGAGGACATTATGCTAAGTAAAATAAGCCAGTCATAGAACAATACTGAATGATTGCACTGATATGAGATATGCAAAATAGTCAAATTCATAAAATCAAAGAGCAGAATGGTAGTTTCCAGGGGCTGAGAGGAGGTGGAAATCAAAAGTTACTAATCAACAGAGTTAGTCAAGCAAGATGAATAAGCTCTAGAGATCTGCTGTAACATATTGCACCCATAGTCAACAATAATGTATTAGACACTTAAAAATTTGTTAAGAGGGTAGAGCCAAATTAAGTATTCTAACCACAACAAAATAAAATAAAATAGAAAGGAATCAAGTACTGGTATACACAACAACATGGATATGTCTCAAAAGTATTAAGCTAAGTGAAAAAAAAGGCAGGCACAAAGACTCCATACTGTATAATTCCATTCATATAAATTTCTAGAAAAAGCAAATCTACAGTGACATAAAGCATATAGGTGGTTGCCAGGGGCAGGATGTGGGGAGAGGTCACTGACTGCGAAGAAACACAGAGTGTTAAAACTAAGGGTGGTAAAACTAGCCTATATCATGATTGTGGTGGAGGTTACGTAACTGTACACATTTATCAAAACTCGTTAAATTGTACATTTTGAATTGGCAAATTTTAATGTGTATAAATTAAACCCCAATAAAAAAAATGGCAGATATAAAAAGGAAAGGGAGAATTCACAATTTTTTAAATGCAACAAAAATTAATAACAAGCTAAAATAATTAAATTAAATATCAAAGACCAAAATGTGGTAACATGTGAAGACTTAGATTCAATAGTTGAGTCAGGCCATCTAGCAAAGATCTAGCTCTATTTCCTGTTAAACAATAATTGAAAAAAGGAAATCAAAGGGTATAGAATGAGTTTTCTATTCCCCTTCCTTAATCGGAGCCAAAACTTTGGTAGGTATGTTCGCCAGGGCTGGGATTGAGGCAGGGTGTGGTGGAGCCAGGCCAGGGATTCTCTTTTACGGTTATAGTGACAGGGATAAAGTCAGAATTAAACTTTTGGACAAGAATTCATCGGTTTCATACACTGCATTGAACCAGGGACTGGGACAGAGAGGTCTTGGCCATGAACTTCCACAAGCATTTTACAGAGACTCATCAGGGATGCGGAGGATATGACACCCTAGCTGGGGATTTTCCTGGCATGTTTAGTTAGGAACTTTACCAGTGTAGTATATTATCTGGGGCCAGAGATAAGGAGGAATCCCATGTGGTTGAGGCCCATAGTGTGTGTCAGGGCTTGCATGTTTCCAGACTGGTTACACACAGGGGATTAAGCAAATTAGTAAATATATTATGATGGCGAAGAGCCAGATTTCTCACTGTTGGAGAAGGGATTTATAAATATGAAAAGAGAGAAGGCTAAATATGTTATGTTAGATTGGAATTGGAAGTATCAGTTTAAACTCAAGTTTTTTTTTTAAAAAGACGTATGATAGATAGACATACATAGATGACAGATAGATGTTTGTATGCATGCATGTATGTATGTGATATAAATATACATATATTTCCTGGATTGATTTTCTGAGAGATCCTAGAAGTAATAATGCAATAATGAACCATAACAATGAACACACCCAGTGCATAGATTGTGGTTTGTGAATACCGCTCCCCAATAAAAAGAACTAGGGCTCCTTAAAGAACTGGTTGTTTCAAGGCTTGGGCAGAAAAAGTCTAAGATGATCCTTGAACATCTCGGCTTCTCAGAAAATAAGTGCTAGAAAGAGGAGGAGGACGTGTCAAGAAGACATGGGAGTATCTTTGAAAAAATTTCCACTGGTCAAACACGAGACAATTAGAGCATCAAGTCAGGTAGTGTGATTCCTCCAGCTTTGTTCTTTTGGCTTAGAATTGACTTGGCGATGCGGGCTCTTTTTTGGTTCCATACGAACTTTAAAGTAGTTTTTTCCAATTCTGTGAAGAAAGTCATTGGTAGCTTGATGGGGATGGCATTGAATCTGTAAATTACCTTGGGCAGTATGGCCATTTTCACGATATTGATTCTTCCTACCCATGAGCATGGAATGTTCTTCCATTTGTTTGTATCCTCTTTTATTTCCTTGAGCAGTGGTTTGTAGTTCTTGAAGAGGTGCTTCACATCCCTTGTAAGTTGGATTCCTAGGTATTTTATTCTCTTTGAAGCAATTGTGAATGGGAGTTCACTCATGATTTGGCTCTCTGTTTGTCTGTTGTTGGTGTATAAGAATGCTTGTGATTTTTGTACATTGATTTTGTATCCTGAGACTTTGCTGAAGTTGCTTATCAGCTTAAGGAGATTTGGGGCTGAGACAGTGGGGTTTTCTAGATATACAATCATGTCGTCTGCAAACAGGGACAATTTGACTTCCTCTTTTCCTAATTGAATACCCTTTATTTCCTTCTCCTGTCTAATTGCCCTGGCCAGAACTTCCAACACTATGTTGAATAGGAGCGGTGAGAGAGGGCATCCCTGTCTTGTGCCAGTTTTCAAAGGGAATGCTTCCAGTTTTTGCCCATTCAGTATGATATTGGCTGTGGGTTTGTCATAGATAGCTCTTATTATTTTGAAATACGTCCCATCAATACCTAATTTATTGAGAGTTTTTAGCATGAAGGGTTGTTGAATTTTGTCAAAGGCTTTTTCTGCATCTATTGAGATAATCATGTGGTTTTTGTCTTTGGCTCTGTTTATATGCTGGATTACATTTATTGATTTGCGTATATTGAACCAGCCTTGCATCCCAGGGATGAAGCCCACTTGATCATGGTGGATAAGCTTTTTGATGTGCTGCTGGATTCGGTTTGCCAGTATTTTATTGAGGATTTTTGCATCAATGTTCATTAAGGATATTGGTCTAAAATTCTCTTTTTTGGTTGTGTCTCTGCCCGGCTTTGGTATCAGAATGATGCTGGCCTCATAAAATGAGTTAGGGAGGATTCCCTCTTTTTCTATTGATTGGAATAGTTTCAGAAGGAATGGTACCAGTTCCTCCTTGTACCTCTGGTAGAATAACAATCATAAAATATAAGTCAGTGAATAAAATCAATATCCTTGAGTTCATATTGATATAAATAGATAATTATTAAATAAATAAATGGGAGAGATAGGAAAGGCCTTCCTTACAGTCAATTATCAACAAATAAATGTAGAAGGAACAACAGTATAAGAAAATAGCTATTTGGCAACTATGAAAAAATTGTATCAGAAAAGCATCATCAATGGATGTTAATACTAACAGGTGACAGTCTAATGAGAAATAAAATACTTATACAGTTTCAAAACTATCTCCATAAATACTTAATAATTATTTTTTAATAAGTATGAAATACTTGACAATGGAGAAGCCTGGCAGACAACACTTTAATCAAGTGATCAAAGTGTAGCTACCAAAGATGGGAAAATTGTAAGAGGGTACCTGTTGTTACAAACAGAAAATGATACAACATTATTTCTGTTGCATTCCTGCCAAATATACATAACCTAAATTTAGTTATGTGGAAACCTCAGACCATCCCCAACTGAGGGACGTTCCACAAAGCCACTGGCTCATACTCTTCAAAATTATCAAGATCATGAAAGACAAGAGAAGACTGAGAAATTTTGCAGACTGAAGGATATTGAAGAGACATGACATTTAATACAGCAAATGATTCTCTGTCGAATCCTGGACCTTTTAAAGATATAATTTGAATAAAAGGTGAAATGTGAATGGTGACTGTGGATTACACGGTGGATTTATCAATGCTAATACCTGGATTTTGATGGTTGTACTGTTGTTATACAGGAAAATGCCCTTGTTTTAAGGAAATACACACTGAAATATCAAGCTTCAATATCCGCAATGATTTCAAATGGTTAAAAAATAAATAAGTATATTTATACAATAGAGAAAGAATGAAGCAAATATGATAAAACGTTAATATTGGAGAAGCTGGGTAAAGAGTATGTGGGGGTAGTTGTTTTATTCTTGTGACTTTTCTATAAGTATAAAATAATTCTCAAATACAATATTTTTAAAAGTGCAGTTTGTGTTGAATGTATTGGAAAATGTTTTTAAAAAGCTTACTAGCCAAACAAATGAAAAGACAATAAAAAGAATAGAAGTCTCATATAAAATTACCATGGCTACCAGAATGGTTTTATTCTTCACATTTTTTGACATCAGAAACTCATATTCATGTGTGCAAAACTGAAGTATGCAAATTACTACAGAGCATAAAGTGAGGAACACTGAGCTAAAAACTAGGAGTCCCAAGGCTTAAATCTCAGATCTCCAGCAGAATGGCCTCAGGACTGTCATTTAACTTTCCTGAGCCTCAAGATAACTTAGCTATTGAGTTATTAAATCAAGTCCCTTTAATTTATAAAGCTCTAGGATTCAAATTTTCCCAAATAATAGTTTAAATCAAATCACCATTACCTTAAATATTGACTAAGTATTTAGCTATTACAAATCAATAATCAAAGCCTGTTGGGATTTGATGATTTTAGGATGATCGTAAAGTTTATTTGACAACATGGCAAAAAATCTAAAACTACTTCCATATGTAAATGTACATATTTGGTTGTTTTAGAGTAAGAATTCTGTCTCATTTCTCAACACAAGGTGGGAGAATCATGCCCTCAGTTGAATTCCAACGATTTCCTGAATCAGGTCTCTGAAGAAGTGATTAATGAACTGGTCACATTTTTCTTCTTAACCCTTTGATGTACCCTGTGCTCACTTAGCATAGCTGATTAGGCGATCATACTAACAAGCTCATGGAATCATCATTCAAATGACAGTAAACTCCCACCCTTGCCAACCATCTGACATATGCTTGTCATTGGTAACAAGGTCAATTGAATGATTGTATGCAGATATATCACTGCAAATTCATCACCAATAGGAAAATGATTCACAAAGCACATCCAATTCACAATGGGCTAGCAACACCATTTTGCTGTATGAACATAGGATATCAAATTAGGTTTCTGGTGCTCTCAGCATATGATATTAATCTCAAAATCCTCCTCTTAGATTTGAGACTCTGCTAAAATTTTACATCCCTAGAAGTATCACTGTGCCCTTCAGTGATTAATACCTCCTTACATTTGTGACTCTTTTAAGAAGAATTGGGAAGCAGAAAACCTAAAACATATTTATTTCTAGCTCTGCAAAATTTGTACACCTAGAAGAAGGCACTCACCTTTTCAATTGTCCCCAAATGATTGCATCCACAGTACAATACACACAAAGATGCTGATGTGAAATGAATACCACTCTAATGGATCATGATAGTAATATTTTCATCAGGTTTTTATAAATACAGTAATTTACACAAAGCTAAATTTTTAAATAAGATGTTGATGTATTCAAATATATATTTTAATACTTATTAGCCCAGGGAATGATGAAGAAACAAACATTTGGTACAACATTCACCCTGAAGCTTCAAATAGTGATGTCTTGTAATTGCTGTCTTCTAAATGTGACCTCTCATGTGAGATAACGTCGGGAATCAGAAGATAATATATTTACAACAAAGCAGTTTCATAATACCCTAAATAGTATGGCAATGGCAGATCTAAAGCACAAACTTTTATGCAGAAGAAATGCACTTCTAAAAGAAGTAAGGCTCTGGAAACAGGTAGAACCCTCAGATGAACAGAGGATGGCTCTGCGATTGGTTATATGAGATATAGTTCAAGTGTGTTTTAGCTCTCACTCCCACTATGCCAGAAAAAAAGCAAAGAGATGAGTATATAAGAAAGATCTTATTCTGCCTGAATATTACATTAACCTGTGAGCACTACTGCTCCCTTGGTCAGCTTTTTCAGAGCCTGCTGGCACTGCAGCACTGCTGACCTGGTAGGTCTGATTATGAATGATCAATGTGCCTATTTGCAGTAAAACTCTTTGCACAGATCCGGACCCTCAGCCCTTATTCACTCATGCAGATAATAACAGCAGTTCAAGGCACTTGCCCATAACTCCAAGCTTCATTAAACAAGGGGAATGTCACCAAAAGTCCCTTTAACTGTCTTTATGCTGCTAGGCAGGGAAAAATTGGAAATTCTGAGGAAGTAGAATTTACAGTGTTAATAAAATAAGGATTTGTATATCCCTATGCCCTATTTTGCACATCTTTCTTGAGCTTCTTGTGTTAAAATTCACCACTTCAGTAGTGAGCAGAGTGAGAAATGTGAACAAAGGATATTGTATGCCTGAGGTCAGATTCTGCTTCAGATAAAATATTTCAATGGAATTTTTCAGGTCTGTGACAGGGAATGGGATGTTGCCACTCCTCCTCATTCATTATAGACACAACTAGTGTCAGGCTGGTGTCTCAAAGGGCTGGAGGTTGGAAAGAATGGTGGGGGAGGCACCAGAAGAGTTCTGTGCAAACTTGAAAAGAGGGTCCCTCTGTGGTGCATCAAGGCATGAAGTCTGCCTACTCTCCAGTCTTAAAAGGGTGTGAAGATTTGGTTACTCATTTTCTCAGGCAAAACATGTTAACAAGTTGCTGGTGTTTGAGGAAAATGTGAGTTGCAGATTATCTAATGAAGGATAGTCCTCTTAAAACACAGTGCCCCATGCACCACCTCCTTAGGGTCCTCACATAGACTCAGCACTCCACTCCATATCCCTGGCATCACTCCTATATTAACCTACAATGTATAAGTTTTCCTAGCTAATTAGAACAACCATTCACTTTCTTTTATAATCCCCTTCCTTAAAATTAGACGTTAAGGAAATCCTTAATTTTTTTGCCTGAATAACCCTGCTACCACTTAAAACTCATAGGGAAATAGAGTTTCAAATGATAAAATAATTCAAGTCAAAGCTTGCGTTTCTTGAAGATAACTAGGTGGTCATTTCTGAGTAATAATTGGTATTTGCACCTCAACAATTTGTAGTGCCTTAGGCAATACCAATTCAAGAAAAATAAGAACAATGGACAAATGAGAAATTACCCTGCACAATGAATAATCACACAAAATTTAGATAAATTAACCCGGAATAAAGCAATTTTCTACAGAGAAATATGTTTTTCCTGCTTTCATCTATAAAGATAAGGTCCAAGATACACACATATAACCACATAAAATTCACCACTAAATGCTAAGAAAATGGGCTCCCAGTTTTTCTTGCCCACTCAGAAATTTAGTGGGCAAACTGCATAAAGTAGTGGTCTGCAAAGCATCCCTATTTACAACAGATAGCTTTTCCTCTGAACCTCTCTCAAACCTTAAAACTCTACACATCCATCTGTTCATGCAATGCCCAACACTTGTTTATGCCCCGCAGTCACCCTGCAACAATGTTGTATGGGAAAGGAGATGTGGAAAAGATTCAAAAGAGTGTGTGGCACTAGGATGGGACATCACTGGTAATTAAATAAAACAGACAGAAACATTATTTCTAAGATACCCTCCTGGAAAATATGTCATGCAAAGAATAAATGTAGATTTGGTCTGTCTTTGTCTAAAGGTCAGAAACAGGATTAGTGATAGAAGTTGCAAGGTAGTAGATTTTGTCTCACCATAAAAAAAAGAACTTTTTAATCATAAAAAGTGCCAAACTGTGGCTTCCTCAGAAGGTAAATGTGCTTCCTATGACTATGAGGGATGCTTTAGGAGAAGACATTACTGAAATAAGTGGGAGATTATTCTTGGATTATTTGAAAAAACATTTCTAACTTTAAGAATTCTATAATTCTATGATGAGATGGGAGCTGACATTTTGCAAAGTGCACAAATAAGAAACTTAATTAGCATATATTTATTTCTCTATTGTCATCTTCAAGGGAGGCTTGAGTCCTGTTTGGCAATTTCACTAGGACATAAGTCTCTCTTCTAAACTGTGCATTGACATGAGCTTTAGTTTTGTTTAAAGAAACTTCTTTAAAAATTAAGAAATGACAGTGTGCTATTCTGCAAAGTAATTCCATTTGTGGAAACTCTGTGGTATTAAGATGGTTAGGTTTAAAATTAAGAGTTTCTTGCCTATTTGGAACAGGTTAGTCATCTCAATTCAGTTTGAATAAGCAGCCCATTGTTCCCATTTTAAAGCTCAGGGATAAGATACTAATAATATGTCCTCTTTCCTCCCACACTCTGCGCCAAGGCCCAAGAAGCTTCTGCTCAATGCTATCCATTCAAAGTGAAAGATTGGCTGAGCTATTCAAAGCTCCCTCTCCGGCTCTTAGGGCTTTGTGCTGTTGTTCAGCTGTATAATACTTTGGTGGATTCTGTGGTTCAATCTGTTCAGATATACCTCCCACCAGCTGGAATACATGTCTTTAGAACTACCGTCTCCTTTCTTTTTTTTTTTTTTTTTCCGTCTCCTTTCCATTATTTTTAATCTAGGCAGTTCAGGGTTTGTTCTGTTTTACTTTGGACTTTGTATTCTATCTTTGCTTTCCCAGTATTGGAATTTTCTTCAGTATATTTCTACCAGAATATAAATGCCTATGGATGAAATTGTTCATATATATACGTAGGAACTATGTATGTCTTAGTCTTTTTGCATTTTTCACAGCACTTGGCATAATGGCTTGAACACAATAGATGTTCAACCAGGTTTATAAAATTCAATTAGCTGTTTTTTCTACCCAAGTGTTACCTAGAAAAGTAACACAAGGCCAAAATGATGACATTTACAAAATATCATGTACTAAAAAATGTTGTTATTCTTCATCCATTTCAACAGTGATTGAACAATTTACTACTGACATCTGTTAACACATTGAAAGTACCTGATCATCTGCCATTTGAAATCAATAATCTTGGTTTTTCAGAATGTAAGAAGAAAGAAGAAAAAAGCCTGACCAAAAGAGTAAGACTGATTTTTGAGCAACTTCATGATTTTCTTATATTGGCACTCTTTCGGGTCTGCTATATGAGTACCATAGGGGTTACAGGAGAAACATAGAAGAGCAAGGCCCTTTTCTCTTCCTCAGAGAGTTGTGTAGATATTGCCTACCTCTAGTATTGCAGTCTGGGTCTCTGCAGTGGTGGAATTTGCCCACTGGGTAATAGATGATAATTATGTATTGAGGATATTTATTACTACACAATTTTCCACCTTGAGCAGGAAATGTCCACTCTATTCCCTAGGAAACAAAGCATGGAAGGATTACTTCAGCCTCTCCCCCAGCTACCTCCTTTCATGGGAAGAGTGTCTTATCTAATTGATGAATTTTGGAGAAGTAATTGAGTACATCTGGCTCAGCATCTTCTAGGTCCATCTCTTTAAGGGCCAGTTTGACTGTAGTGTGCAAGCTTTTGGGCCTCTTCTCTCATGTGATAGTTCAGCAGGTCTACTCCTATTCCTTCAAGGGGAAGCCGGCAGCTCTGGGAGATAGGAAAGGTTCATATTAAGTGATATATTAGCAAGCCCTCTCTGGACATAAATTTAAAGCGATATTCACTAATTCAAGCTGTTGTGAGTAATAAGGATTTCTATTTGTCTGATCCCTATATCCTATCTCTCAGTTGTTTCAAAATTTGCAAGGAGAAAGAGATGAAAGGAATAGAGAAACTTTCCATTTCTAAGCTCATATATTAAAGAACTGTAATATGAGCAGTTCTATAAAATTATATCAATTTTTAAACCAGTATAGAAAATTATTAGGTAACTTAAGTTCATTCAACATTAAAATAATCTGTATTCTATCTTTATAATATACTCCATTTATTAAAGCAGAAAAATTTGGGCCAGGAATGGTGGCTCACAACTGTAATCCCAGCACTTTGGGAGGCTGAGGTGAGCTGATCACCTGAGGTCAGGAGTTCGAGACCAGCTGGACCAACATGGTGAAGCCCCATCTCTACTAAAAATACAAAAATTAGCCAGGCACTGTGGTGGGTGCCTATAATCCCAACTACTCAGGAGGCTGAGGCAGGAGAATAGCTTGAACCCGGAAGGCAGAGGTTGCAGTGAGCTGAGATTGCACCATTGCACTCCAGTATGGGTGACAGAACGAGACTCTGTCAAAGAAAAAAAAAAAAAACAGAAAAATTTGAACTGTTACTGCTGTTACTGCTAAACTTGGTACTATTTCTTGCAAAGGAAATTTGTATCAGTCAGTATATCAAATATACCTGTAAATTTGTAACTTGGGGATTTAGACAGCAGAGTAGTTTTACCAGTTTATTTATTTCAGCATCATAGTAGACATTAATTCTTACGCTATTGGTGACATTATTCCCAGGCACACCACATCTGAAACATAACCATATACTTTCAATTATCATCTTCACCATCATCTCAACATATATCGTTGTATGGTTTTCAAAATATTTTCATTTATATTCTTTTATTCAGCCTTTCAACATCCCCATCAATTGGGTGGAATAAGTAGTTTCATCTATGTTTTAATGATGAAAAAGCTCACAAAGAGAGATTATGTGACTTCCTCAAGTTACTCAACCAGTAGTGATAAAGCTGATTCTAGTGCCCAAGTGTCCAGCTTCCTATTTCTTTTCCTTTCTTTCTCTCTTTCCCTTTCTCCCTTCCCTTCCCTTTTCTTTTTCTTTTTTTCTTTCTTTCTCTTTCTTTCTTTCTTTTTCTTTCTTTCTCTTTCTTTTCTCTCTCTCTTCCTTCCTTCCTTCCCTCCCACCCAGGCTGCAGTGCAGTGGCATGATCTTGGATCACTGCATGCAACCTCTGCCTCCTGGGCTCCAGTCATCCTTCCACCCCAGCCTCCAGAGAAGCTGGAACTACAGTTCTATAGGGACATGCCACCATATCCAGAGAAAGGGTTTTGCCATGTTTCCCAGACTGGTCTCTAACTCCTGAGCTCAGGTGATCCACCTGCCTCAGCCTCCCGAAGTGCTGGGATTACAGGCGTGAGCCACCATGCCTAGCCCTGCCTCCTATTTCTGCAAAATTTTTATACACTTTTTATGTTCTCATTATGTTATATATCTATAATGGCAGCATTACTTGCATGGACTAAAGGCAGTATTATCTGCAGCATATTATAGATATTTCTTTGTATCTATCATTTTCTGTCTAATCCAGCAACCATCAGGATAGCGGGGACAAAATATTTTATTGTTCTTTGTTTGGCTTCCCAGAACATACGAATTCAATGTAATTAAAAATATTGATTATCTAAATAACAATAATAATAGTAATAATAATAACAGGAGGCTCTAAATATGTTAAATAGATGAATAGATAAGTGGGTGAGTGGATGGAATGGTGGATGGATGGATGAACGGATAGACGGATAAATATATGATAGGCATAAAGATAGAAGAATAAGATGTGACTCCTAAGGAAGACAAATGTGGTAACACACAAATAGATAGAATACATGTTGATTTGTACTATAATAGAGACAGGTACATTATACCAGGGGAACAGATGACAGAACAATTCATGGTATACCACATTTTACGATCTCTCTATAAATGTTGTACTATAGACCCATTGTTATGTTCTTTATGTTGTAAAGAAAAGAATTGAGAGTAATGAAGCATGCATGGCTCATTGTAAGAATTTTTAAAAGAAATCACTTTAGAATACATGGAAATCAACAAAGAATCTAGGAATTTAAAACCCTAAAGAACTTAAATAAAAAACCCAGCCCTACACATTTTATTAGAGCAGGGACACCCAGATGGGATGGAGGGAGGACGGGAGATGCCAGTGTCATATACATGTATATTTAGTAGTTAAAGAAAGCATTGAGCCAAGGTATTAACCAGACACATTTCTAACCTTGACACAAGTTGCTGATAAAATGGCCCTTAGGATAAACAGCACAATTGGCCTTATTTTGACCTGAGTCAGCAGGAGCTTTTAGCGGTGGGGTACTTGGAGTTCTGTCATGTAAATGCCTTCTTGAACAAGAACAGAACACATTGTTCAGGTTGCTCAAACAGAGCTGGCAGTCAGTAACTGACACAAGAGAACTTGAGTAGAGACAAAACAGAAAGAAGATCTCTTTCAGGAGGAGTGGTGGCCGTTTAGGAAATTTAACAGAGTGAAAGGAAACTATTCTGGGAAAGATAATGTATGAATCCAAAATACTTTGGCACTTTAATCAAATATGCTGCTTAGGGAAAAAGCATAGTCTGCACCCCAACACCTGCTGGACCTAATGGACTCTGAAATGTTGTTTCAGAATTAATCAAGTCATTTAAAATCATAGCTGCAGTCTCCATTCACTACTCCTGTGCGTAAATGTGCTGATCCTGATACTAATCCATGTCGGGTGACTTGAGCAATATATCACCATAATTGCCATTTAAGGCTGCAAATTGGAGCTAAAATAACCAGATGCAAAAGAGATGGCCGTATCATACTCTCAAGATGGATCTTCAAAGTTCAAGGAGAGTTCAAGCATGGAAGAGGCAATAGAAAGGGGTCAAGTGTAAGGGGATTGTTCATGTTCGAGAGGAATTAACTTTACAAATATATTGTTTCTGAGGTGGTAATTGTCCCATCTTACAGTTATTCATACCTCATTTACTAATTGCATTCTTCTCAAGCATTTAATGAAATGAATTTGATTTTGACAAAATATTCTATTTCAAAATTGCCATTAATTTTCAATATTTTTTATTCTCCTCTAAATTATCTGTTTAAAAGGGATAGAGACTGGAGTCAGGAAATCTAATATTTCCCTAGGTAATCTTTTGGCAAGAATTCATGCCAGTTTCAGATATTTCCTTCCTAGCTCAGTAAATTAAATCATTGAACTAAAAAACGTCACCAACATTCCAAACATCTCAAACTCAAAAGGCCAAGACAGAATTCTGTCCCATGTGAGTAAGACTAAGGCAGTTCTCTAAGCTTATCTGTCACAGTTCCTCACTTAGGTGACCATAAAAGCATGTAAATGAAAGCCTACTGCATACTTATTTGTTTGTATAAAATTAAGAAAGATTTGAAAAATTGGAAACAAGAGAGTGCCCCTGTAACTACTTCAGTATCAAAGTTGCTAAAATGCCACTATTACTTGCTACTTTGCTTGAGTCACCATTCTCCTAATATCATATAAAATAAATCACCATATAAAGGAACCACAATATACTACTTTTATTTCAAAATCCAAATTTGTTAATGTAGCACTCAAGGACCTTCACAGTCTGCAGCAAACCTGCTTATTTAACACTTCTTTCTTCACAAACTCTTGCTTTTCAGCTTCTGCAACAGTAAATGGCTCGTCATTTCCTCGAAAAAATAAGGCTTGTTTAAACCTCTGAGCATTAGAAAAATGTTCTTCTCTCCATATAACATATCTCTCTTCCCCATTTCTCTAACTAGTACACTTATTTTCATACTTTAATACCCAGCTGAAATGTCACCACCCTTCTCTGACCAGCAACCCCAATACATGACATTTAGTTTTGTTTTTGCTACATAGTGCACAATGAAAACCTCCATTAAAGAATTTATCACAACATATTATTGCTATTTCTTTTGTGTCAATCACCTTCAATTAGATCATGAACTAATAGAGTAAATGGACTTATTTTTACAATTTCTTTAAGTATTATATTAAATATAGGTAAAGCAATTTGCAAGAATCATACTGCAATATCAAAATTATTGCTTTTTTACTATTTTTATTTCTGAAAACAAGCAGTATATCACAGTGTATTATATATATTACTTTGTGTCTATCACTTTCTATCTAGTGTAGCAACTATCAGAATAGAGGAAACAAAATATTTAAAAACATAATTGTCAAAATTTTTCAAAATTTGATGAAAATTATATACCTTCAATTTTAAGATTTTAAATAAAAGCAGTACAAACACAAATAAAACTATACTAAGGAGCATCATAATCTGATTGCTCAAACTACTAATACAGAGAAAACTGAAAAACCAGCCAGTGGGGGAAAAAAAGCATGTTACACACAACAGGGAAACAAAGATAAGAATAACCTCAAACACCAACAGTCATGCACTTGAAAAGACAATGCAATGACTTCTTTAAAGTAATGAAAGAAAAAAATGATAAAACTAAAATTTTACATCTGGAAAAAAATCTTCAAAAATGAAGGCAAAGGAAGCATTTTTTTAAGAAAAGTCAAATCTTCAATTTTTTGGCATCAGACTTCCATTAAAGAAATGTTAAAAGTAATTATTCTAGCTGAAGGAAAATAAACCCACCTGGAAATTTCAATACACACAGAGAAATTTAAGAGTGCCAAAATGGTAAATATGTGGCAAATATAACAGATATTTTTGTCATTTTAAAGTTTTTTTTAAAAAGATAGTGATAGTATTTTGAGGTTTATAACATGTAAGAAAAAGTTTGTGCTAACAATAGAACAAAAGATTGGAAGGAGGAAATGGAAGTATGTAATTTATATGAATGTAGATTATAATAGATAATAAAGTAGATTATAATAATGTAGATTTCATTTAGTGAAATGAAATAAGACAGATATTTTGTTGAAAATCCAGAAGTATTGCTAAAGACAAAAATTGTAAAATATTCAGACTAACTCAAATAGAAGCAGAAAAAGAGTAAAGAGAAGAAGAGAAAATACAGGTCAAAAATAAAACAAATAAGAAAATGGTAAACCTAGCCTGAACCATACTAATAATTACATTACATGTAAATTATCTAAAGTTTCCAATAAAAAGCAAACATTTTTTAACTGAATAAAAAACATGACTAAACCATATATTGTTCACAAGAAATTCACTTAAAATATAAAGATTCAGATTAAAAATAAAAAGATTTTAAAAATTAGAAAAAATTCATATACTAATCAAAAGGAAACTGAAGTAGCTATATTAATATCAGGAAAAATACACTTCAGAAAAAGGGATATTACAGAATTTAAAATAAATATTTCAAAATGTCAAATGTGACAATTAAGGCAGAGTAATCCTAATTATATATGCTCTAAATAACAGGGATTCAAAACACATAAAGCAAAGCTGAAAAACACCATAAGGAGACAAATCCAGAATTATAGTTGCAGATTTCAACACTTTATTTTAACAAATTAATAGATTAAGTAGACACAAAATAATGAGTATATAAGCCTTAAACAACACAATCAACCATCTTGACATAACTGACATTGTAGAATACTCAACCCAACAAAGCAAGCCTAAACTTAAAATTATTAAAATTATACAATGTACTCTGACTATAATGTAATTGAATTAGAAATTAATGGTAACAATCTGAAAATGCCATAATATTTGGAAATTAAATAACACTTCTGAATAATCTGTGGATCAAATGAGAAGTTAAAAGGGAAATTATAAAATACTTGGCATTCATAAAAAATAATGAGATCATGTCATTTGCAGGAACATGAATTGAGCTAATGGCCATTAACCTTAGCAAACTAACACAGAAACAGAAAACCAAATACTGCATGTTCTCACTTAAAAGTGGGAGCTAAATGATGAGTACACATGGACACAAAGAGGGGAACAACTGACACGGGGACCTACCCAAAGGTGGAGCATGGGAAAAGGGAGAGGATCAGAAAAAAAATAACTATTGGGTAGTAGGCCTAGTACTTGAGTGATGAAATAATCTGTACACCAAACCCCTGTGACACAAGTTTACATATATAACAAACCTGCACGTGGACCCCTGAACCTAGAATAAAAGTTTTTTTAAATGCTCAAATAATGATCAATTAAAACTTTTTAAAAATAGTAACAATAAAAAATATTTGGCTTTAATAGAAATGTAAACACAGACATCAAAATTTGTGGTATGCAACTAAAGCAATGTGTGATATCTTATATATATGGTTTTGTCCACAATCCCTGGCTCACAACCTCTATAGCCCTTGTTACAGTCTTTATTATAACGGTGCACTTTAGGCCTAAGAAGCAAACCTCAGAAAACAAAATCTCTCTCTCTGACCTTCCCCTGCCCTTCTTTCACCAACCCAAGGCAAGACACTAATCTTCCCCTGTCTTTCTGATTGTAGATCATAAGTTTCACATTTCAGAACAAATTCTGCCCCATACCCTGGAGGAAGGAATGCTGCACAGAGAGGCCAAGAAAAATCTGAACATACAAACCTTGCTGGGTTTCCCCACTCGGTCTATTAGCATAAGATGATACCCTTTTTGTCTAATCACATTTCTACACAGTTGTCAATCAAGCCTATCTAAAGAAGTCTCCATAAAAAGGCCCTAGAAGACAGGGTTGGGATTGTCTGGAATGCTGAACACACAGAGGTTCCTGGAAGATGGTGCACCTAGAAAGAGCATGGAAACTTTATGCCCATTCCCACATGCCTCACCCTATGCATCTCTTCATCTGTATCATTTGGAATATTTTTTTATAATGAACCAGTAAACGTAAGTTTCCTTGAGCTCTGTGAGCTTCCCTAGCAAAGTAATTTAACCCAAAGTGGAAATGACAACTTGAAACTGGTTGATCAGAAGTTCCAGGGGCTGAGGGCTTATGACTAATGTTATCTTCAGGTAAATAGTGTCAGAATTGAATTGGAGTACATCTAGCTGGTGTTCACTGCAGAATTGACTGCTTGCTTGGTGTGCAAGGAAAACAATCTCATAGATTTGCTCACAGAAGTCTTCTGTGCTGAAATCAACAAAACCAAAACTTGGTTATGTTAAAGAATAAATAAGCTTGATAGACTGCTAGCTGGACTAAGAAAGAAAAAACAATCCAAATAAACATGATTAGAAATGACAAGGGGACATTACCGTTAGTCCAAACTGCATTGTTATGTAAGCTCCCTGCTTTTTTGCAGACCTTGGTCAAAGTGAAACATTTCATGCGGGTTCAGGCCATGAGAAACAGCCTGCCTAATCACCTGACCACAAGGCTGGCAAAGGCCCAGCTAAAGGCAAAGGCTCAACTAAAGAAACATCCCTATGACATCCTGCTAGGCAAAGGCCCAACTAAAGAAACATCCCTATCATATTCTGCTGGGAGAAAGTGCAAGGAACACCACATTCTGCTGGAACAAGGGCCAGAACTGCCTCAACATGGGAACATCTTATCAACATCCTGACGGGCAGCAAACCATACGGCCCAGACTCCTCCCACCCATACCTACAAGTACAGCCTGTAAGCAGTGGTGGCTCTGGCCTTAAGCCGGTCCTCCACTTCTGCAGGTTTCTGCAATATACCTGTGTTGCTGTTTGAGCCACCCTCTCTCTGTATATATCTTTAACCCTCGCCTTCCCTTCAAAACCTAAAAATAATCACGAACCAAGAGAAAAAAAAAACAAAAAACCTCAGAGACTGTTATGAACAATTCAATGCACACAAGCTAGAAAACCTAAAAGAAATGGATGGATTCCTGGAAACATAACCTGCCAACATTGAACTAGGAAGAAATTAAAACTCTGAACAGACCAATAACGAGTTTCAAAAATGAAGAGTAATAAAAAGCCTACCAGCCAGAAAAACCCCTTGACCAGACAGATTCACACCCAAAGACTACCAGACATATAAAGATGAGCTGGAAACCACTCCTATTGTAATAATTCCAAAAAAAAAAAAAATGGAGGAAGACTTCCTGACTCATTCTTTGAGGCCAGAAACATTCTGATACCAAAATCTGGCAGAGATAAAACCAAAAAAGAAAACTTCAGCCAATATCACTGATGAACATAGACACAAAAATCCCCAACAAAATACTAGCAAACAAAATCCAGCAGCACAACAAGAAGCTAATCTACTATGATTAAGTAGGCTTTATTCCTGGGATGCAAGGTTGGTTCAACATATACAAATCAAGAAATGTCATTCATCACTTAAACAGTACTAAAAACAAAAGCTACATGATTATCTCAATGCAGAAGAAGCTTTTGATGAAATTCAACATCTCTAAACATAATAACCATCAAGAAAATGGCATTGAAAGAACGTACCTTAAAATAATAAGAGCCATCTATGACAAACCACTAGCTAACATCATACTGAACAGGCAAAAACTGTTCACAAGCATTCCCCTTGTGAACTGTAACAAGACAAGAATACCTATTCTTACCATTCCTATTCCACATAGTGCCCTAGTTACAGCAATCAGGCAAGGAAAAAAAATTAAAACCATTAAAATAAGAAGAAAGGAAGTTAAACTATCTCTTTTCACAGACTATAGGATTTTATATCTAGAAAACCCCATAATCTCTGCCCAAAAGCTGCTGGATCAGATAAACACCTTCAGCAAAGTTTCAGGATACAAAAATCAGTGGCATTTCTATATACCAACAATGTCCAAGCTGACAGCCAAATCAAGAATGCAATCCCATTCACAAAAGCCACAAAAAAATAAAATATCTAGGAACATAGCTAACCAGGGGGGTGAAAGATGTCTACAAAGAGAATTACAAAACACAGCTGAAAGAAATCAGAGATGACACAAACAAATGGAAAAACATTCCATATTCATGGATAGAAAGGATCAGCATCATTAAAATGGGCATACTGCCCCAAGCAATTGACAGATTCAATGCTATTCCTATCAAATTACCAATGACATTTTTAACAGAATTATTCTTAAAAAAAACTATTCTAAAATACACATGGAAACAAAAAATAAAGAGCCCAAATAGCCTAAGCAATACTCAACAAAGAGAACAAAGCCAAGGGCATTATACTGCCTGACTCTGAACTATACTAGAGTGCTATAGTAACCAAAACAACATGACACTGCTACAAAAATAGACATGTAGACCAATGGAATGGGTTTACAAACCCATAAAGCCAAATACCTACAACCATCTGATCTTTGGTAAGGTTGATGGAAATAATTGATTGGGAAAAGACTCTCTCTTCAATAAATGGTGCTGAGATAACTGGCTAGCCACATGCAGAAGACTGAAATTGAACCCTTTCCTTACACCACATACAAAAATCAACTCAAGATGGATTTTACTTAACCGTAAAAACCGAAACTATAAAAACCCTGGAAGAAAACCTAGGCAATACCATTCTGGATATAGGAACTGCAAAGATTTCATGACAAAGTTACCAAAAGCAATTGCAACAAAAGCAAAAATTGACAAATTGGATCTAATTAAACTAAAGGGCTTCTGCACAAGAAACTATCAACAGGTAAACAAACAACCACCAAAGGTCTAATATCCGGCATCTATAAGGAACTTAAACAAACTTACAAGAAAAAAACACACAACCCCATAAAAAAGTGGGCAAAGGACATGAACGGACACTTTTCAAAAGAAGACCTACATGCGGCCAACAATCATATGACAAAAAATCTCAACAGCACTGATTATTAGAGAAATGCAAATCAAAATCACAATGAGATGTCCTCTCACACTAGTCAGGATGGCTGTTACTAAAAAGTCAAAAAATTACATGCTAGAGAGGATGCAGAGAAAAAAAAACATTCATATACTGCTGTTGGAAATGTAAACTAATTCAGTCACTGTGGAAAGCAATTTGGAGATATCTCAAAGAACTTAAAACAGAATTACCACTCCACCTAGCAATCCCAGTACTGGATATATACCCAAAGGAATATAAATTGTTCTACCATAAAGACACACACATAATATTTTCACTGCAGCACTATTCACAAGAGCAAAGACAAGAATCAACCTAAATGCCCATCAACAGGGGACTGGATAAAGAAAATGGGATACATATACACCATGGAATACTATGCAGCCATAAAAATGAACAAGATCATGTCCTTTGCAGCAACATGGATGGAACTAGAGGCCAATATCCTAAGTGAATTAATGCAGGAACAGAAAACCAAATATCTCATATTATCACTTATAAGTGGATGCTAAACATTGAGTACACAAGGGCACAAAGAAGAGAACAGACACTGGGGCCTACTTGAGGATGAAGGGTGAAAGTGGGGTGAGAATCAAAAACTTACTTATCAGGTACTATGCATATTACCTGGGTGACAAAATTATCTGTACACCAAACCCTGTGATACATAATTTACCCATGTAACAAAGCTGCACAGTTGCCCCTGAACCTAAAATAAAGTTGCAAAAAAAAAAAAAACTGAAACTGCAGACCTTCTAGATGAAAGTAAGAGAAAATATTTGTATGCTCGGGTTACCCAAAGATTTCTTAGCTATGACACCAAAGGCACAATGCATAAACAACAATTGATATAACAGATTGTATAAAAACTAAAAGTTTTTTCTGTGGCTATGACATTATTAAGACAATAAAAGGCCACAAACTAGAAGAACGTATTTGCAAGTCACCTAATTATTTCCCAAATATGTAGAGAACTCACAAAAGTCAATAATAAGCTAACAAACAATCCAATTATTTAATGGGCAAAATATTTGAAAAACAGTTCACCTAAGAAAATACAAATTGCAAATAAACACTTGAAAAGATGCTCAACATTATTAATTGTTAAGTTACAGACAAACAAAGGAAAACTACAATGTGACACTCCTCTATACTATTAGAATACTAAAATTAAAGAGCTTGACCTTTCCAAGTGTTGTTGAAGATGCAGAGCAACAGGAATTCTCATATTCTGCTGGTGTTGATGGGGAAATCTCATATTCTGCAGCACTTTGTTGTTGTTTTTCATTTTTTATTTATATTTATCTATTTTTAACTTTTGGGGACATGCACAAATTTATTACATAGGTAAACTTGTGTCAAGGAAGTTTGTTGTATAGACTATCTCATCACCCACTTATTGAGCCTAGTACCCATTACTTATTTTTCCTGATGCTCTCCCTCCTTCTAACCTCCACCATCCAAAAGGCCCCAAAGTGTGTTGTTCCCTTCTATGTGTCCAACTGTTCTCATCATTTAGCTCCCACTTATAAATGAGAACAGGCGGTATTTGGTTTACTGTTCCTGCATTAGTTTGCCAAGGATAATAGCCTCCAGCTCCATTCATGTTCCCACAAGAACATGATCTCATTTTTTATGGCTGCATAGTATTCCATGGTGTATATGTACCACATTTGCTTTATCCAGTCTATCATTGCTGGGCATTTAGGTTGAATCCATGTCTTTGCTACTGTGAAAAGCGGTCCAATGAACATACACATGAATGTGTCACCAACAGTGTAAATGCATTCCTTTTTCTGCACAACCTCACCAGCATCTATTGTTTTTTGACTTTTTAGTAATTGCCATTCTGACTGGTATGAGATGGTATCTCACTGTGGTTTTTACTTGCCTTTTTCTATGATTAGTGATGTTGAGCTTCCTTTTGTATGTTTGTTGGCCATATGTATGTCGTCTTTGGAGAAGTGTCTGTTCATGTCCTTTGCCCACTCTTTAATGGGGTTGTTTTTTTTTCCCTGTAAATTTATTTAAGTTCCCTATAGATGCTGGATATTAGACTTTTATCAGATGCATAGATTGCAAAAATTTTCTCCCATTCTGTAGGCTGTTTATTCTGTTGACAGTTTCTTTTGCCTTGCAGAAGTTCCTTAGTTTAATTAGATCCCATTTGTAAATTTTTGCTTTTGTTGCAATTCCTTTTGGCATTATCGTTATGAAATCTTTGCCCATGTCTGTGTCCTGAATGGTATTACCTAGAGTTTCTTCTAGGGTTTTTGTAGTTTTGGGTTTTACATTTTAGCCCTTAAATAGTCTTGAGTTGATTTTTCTATGTGGTGTAAGGAAGGGGTGCAGCTTCAATTCTCTGCATATTGCTAGCCAGTTCTCCCAGCACTATTTATTAAATAGGAAATCCTTTCTCCATTGCTTGTTTTTGTCAGGTTTTGTCAAAGACCAGGTTGTTGTAGGTTTGAAGTCCTATTTCTGGGTTCTCTATTCTGTTTCATTGGTCTATGTGTTTGTTCTTGTACCAGTGCCATGCTGTTTTGGTTACCATAGTTCTGAAGTATAGTTTGAAGTTGGGTAGCATGATGCCTCCAGCTTTTGCTCTTTTTGTTTAGGATTGCCTTGGCTATTCAAGCTCTTTTTTGGTTCTATATGAAGTTTAAAATAGTCTTCTCTAGTTCTGTGAAAAATGTATGGTACTTTAATAGGAATAGCATTGAATCTATAAATTGCTTTGGGTGGTATGATCATTTTAACGATATTGATTCTTCGTATCCATGATCATGGAATGTTTTCCAATTTGTTTTTGTTATGTCTGATTTCTCTGAGCAGTGGTTTGTAATTTTCCTTGTAGAGATCTTTCACCTTCCTAGTTAGCTGTATTCCTGAGTATTTTATTCTTTTGGTGGCAATTGTGAATGGGAGTTTGTTCCTAATTTGGCTCTCAGCTTGACTGTTGTTGATGTATAGGAATGCTAGTGATTTTTGCATATTGATTTTTTGTATTCTGAGACTTTGCTGAAATTGTTTATCAGCTTAGGAAGCTTTTGGGATGAGACTATGGGATTTTCTACATATAAGATCATGTCATCTAGCAGCCACCCTGAAAAACTGTTTTGGCAGTTTCTTAAAAAGCTAAACATACTCCTAGCACATGACCTAGTCATTTTGCTCCTATGTATTTATGAAAGAGAAATGAAAGCATGTGTCTATATAAAGACTTGAAAACAAATGTTTGTAGCAATTTATTTGCAGTAGCTAAAAAGTGGAAACAATCCAAATGCCAATCATCAGGTGAATGGAGAAATAAATTGCGGTATGGACATACAGTGTACAACTACCCCAAAATAAAAAGATATGAACTATTATACACACAATGTGGATAAAAATTAAAATAATTATGCTGAGTGAAAAACAAAAGTACATAATATTTGACTCAACTTATATATAATTCTAGAACATTCAAACTGTTTATAGTAAAAGAAAGATTAGTGGTTGCCTGGGGATGGATGTCAGGAGGGAAAAATTATTTCGAAGTTGCACAAGGCAACTTTTAGGGTACAGACATGTTCATTATCTTGATTATGTGATGGTTTAATGAATGTATACATACGTTAAAACTTATCAAATTGTATGCTTGCAATATGTATAACTTGTTATACAAATTATGCCTTAATAAAGCTGATTTTAAAGTAGATGCTTAGCATCTTTAATCATCAGAGAAATACAAATTAGAACCAGAATGAAATACCACTATACAATCACTAGAATAGCTAAATACATATGACAATACCAAGTGTTAGTGGTGATATGTAACCACTGGAATTCGCATGTATATTGCCGTAGAAATCTGAATGTTAAAAATCACTTTAGAAACCAGTTTGATAATTTTTTTAAAAAGGTAAATATACACTTACCATATGGACTAGGAATTCCACTTGGTACGTGAAGAGATGTTTACACAAAGATTTGTGCTCAAATATTTTAAGCAATTTTATAATAACTGAAAACTGGAAACATTTCAAATGCCCATAAACAGGGATATGGCCAAGGAAATTGTGGTATATCATATAATGTAATGCTACTCAGCAATAAAATGGAACTAGCTTCTAATACACAGAATAATGTGGAAGACTTAAAAAGCATTATGCTACATGAAGGAAACCAGACTAAAAAGACTACATACTGAATGATTTCATTTCTATGAAATTCTAGAATAGGCAAAACTAGTTTATAGTTATAAAAGTAGAACAAACACTGATGGGGTGAGGGATGTGGGTATTGGTTAAAAGGGGGTAACAAGAAACTTACTGGCATGATGGAACTGTTCAATATCTTAACTATGGATATGATCATGTATATGTTTGCCAAAACGCATCAAACTTTAAAGAATGAATTTATTGTACCTAAGTTATATGTCAATAAAGCTTATTTTAAAATAATCTTCACAAATCACCAGTTTTCTAAAAAAAATCACTACCAAAATTAATTTAAAAAATAGAAAACTTGAAATAATTTCTATAGAAAAAATGTATCAATAATTTTATGAAAATTAATTTTAAAACCTTTATGATATTGAACACTTTACAAGAAAATATGTAAATGATCAAAATCGAGGACACAAAGTTCTAGAAAATAAGAAAAAGGTACATTTTTAGATTTCCAAAGATTTAATTCCCAAAGACAGTTTTATGGGGAAGTTCCTTCCAATCTGTTCAGGAACTGATCGTGTCTGTTCCATAGCACAGAAAAACATAATTTATTTAGTCAAGTTAGTAAAAAAATAAAGTTAAAATTTGGTAACAATATTAAATCCACATAAAACTACAAAACAAATTCCTACTCTGACCAAGCAAGATGTCTTAAAAGAATTCAATTATTATTCAGTATCCTAACATTGTTTTATCACAGAAATAAGCAAAAACAGGAAAACTATATATACATTTTAATCAATGGCCAGAAAGGCATTAGATAAAGAGATACAGTTCTGACTTACACATTTGAAACTATGAATAAACAACTTATTTCTTAATATGTTGAAGAAGTAAATCTCAAATTAAAGATGACACTTCACATAATGGCAAAACAATAGAAAGATTTCCACTCAAGTTGAATAAGTATATCAGAACTGTTATGAACACTGTCATGCAAATTTGAATCAATACAATGAAACAGAAATAAACAAATAAGAGGTATGACTGCTGGAAAGGCAAAAAAGATCTTTTTTGGAAGATGCGTTTTAAGAAAATACCAAGAGATTCACCGAAAAAATGTATAAAAGTAATACAAGAATTCAATACGATGGCCACTTATAAAGTATACATACATTCAAGGACGTTCCAACATACCAACACTAACCACCGAAAAATATTCAATTTTCATCTTGTATTCTGGAAATTGTTAGGAGAATAGATTTCAAGTGTTCTCACCACAGAAAAATCATAAATATGTGAACTAATGCATATGTTACCTAGCTCAATTTAGCCATTGCTGATATATACATATTTCAAAACATCTTGTTGTACTTGATAAATATATATAATTTTTATTTGTAAAACTAAAAAAATTCAACACTCAATAAACCGAAAATATTAAATACCTATAAATAACCCTAACATGATATGTAAGAAATTCCTACCCATAAAAGTTTTAAATTTTACTGAGGAAAAGATAAAAATAATTTGTTATATATAATAGCAAGACTGAATTTTTACAATGTTTAATTTTTTTCATATTAAATTATAAATATAATCTAGGTTAAAGATACTCTCCAAATGGTATCTTGTTTTTATTTTCCACATTGAGTTTTGGTTTGGTTTAGTTTGGTTTTTGGAACTTAAAAACATTTTTCTAAACATTATAAGTAGCAATAAACTTTTAAAAATAGCTGAAATACTTTTGGGGGGTACAAGTAATAATTTAATGCACTCCTGTAATTTTTAAAGATCAAATTAGTATAATTGGGATATGCATCACCTTAAAATATTTGTCTTTTCTTTATGCTAGAAACATTTGAATTCTCTTCTAGGTATTTTTAAATATACAGTAGATTATATTAAACTATAGTCATACTACTGATCTATGAAACACTGGGTCCTATTTCTTCTATAAAAACTGTATATTTGTACCCATTAAATAACCCCTTTTCACCACCTCCTCTACCCTTCCTGGCCTCTAGTAACCACCAATATACTCTATCTTCCTGAGATCTACTTTTTTAGCTCCCACATATGAGTGAGAAGATGTAATATTTGTCTTTCTGAGCTTTGCTTTTTTCACTTAATATAATGACCTTCAGCATTGCTGTAACTGACAGCGTTTCATTAGTTTTTATGGCTGAATAATATTCTATTGTGTATATGTACTACATATTATTTCCCATTAGGGACACTGATGGGAACTTAGGTTGATTCCATATTTTGTCTATTATGAATAATGCTGAAGTAAACATGAGAGTGTAGATATCTCTTTGATATTATGTTGGAATATATACCCAGAAGTGGAATTGTTGGATCATATGGTGGTTATATTTTTAGTTTTTTGAGGAACCTCCATATTGTATTCCACAGTGGCTTTACCATTTACATTTTCACCAACCGTGTACAAGAGTTCCCTTTTCTCCACATCTTCACCAGCACCCATGATTGCCTTTTTTATAAAAACCATTTTAACTAGGAGGAGATAATATTTAATTGTAGTCCTTATGTGCATTTCTGTGATGTTTAGTGATGTTGAGCATTTTTCATTTATTTATCGGACATTTGTATGTCTTATTTTGAGAAATGCTTTATTTAGATCTTTTGCCCATTTTTAATTGAATTTTTGGGTTTTTAGCTATTGAGTTGTTTGAGCTCCATATATATTCTGGTTATTAATCCCTTGTCAGATGGATAGTTTACAAATATTGTCCCCCATTCTGTAGCTTGTCTCTTAACTTTGTTGATTGTTCCCTTTGCTGTAAAGAAGCTTTTTGCTTGATGTAATTTCATTTGTCTATTTTTACTTTGGTTGTCAGTGCTTTTGAGATTTTATAACAAAAAACTTTTACCCAGTCCAGTGTCATGGAGTGCTTCTCCAATGTCTTCTTCCAGTAGTTTCATAGTTTTAAGTCTTTAATCAACATTTTAATTTGATTTTTGTATATGGTGAGACACAGGGGTCTAGTTTCATTCTGCATATGGTCATCCAGTTTTCCCAGCACCATTATTAAAGAGATTGATCTTTCTCCATTGTATTGCTCTTAGTGTTTTAATCAAAAGAGTTGGCTGTAAATGCATGGATTCAAATCTATGTTCTCTATTCTGTTCCATTGGTCTATGAGTCTGTTTTTATACCAGTGCCATGCTGGTTCTGTAGTATAATTTGAAGTCAGATAATGTGATTCCTCCACTTTTGAGCTTTATGTGCAGGATGTTTTGACTATTCTGGGTCATTTTGTGGTTTCATAAGAATTTTAGGACATTTTTTTCTATTTCTGTGAAGAATGTCATTGGTATTTTGATAGGAATTGCATTGAATCTATAAATTTCCTTGTGTAGAGTTGCTATTTTAAGAATATTAATATTTCTAATCCATGAACATGGAATAGCTTTCTTCTTTCTTGTGTGTCCCCTTCAATTTCTTTCATCAGTATTTTATATAGATTTACTTGTATAGATCTTTCATTTAGTTTGATTAAATTAATTCTTAGATATTTTATATTCTTTGTAGCTATTGTAAATGGGATTGCTTTCTTGATTTCTTTTTTTCATTTCACTGTTGGCATATATAAATGCTACTTATTTTTCCACATTGGCTTTGCATCCTGCAACTTTACTGAATTTATCAGTCCTAATAGTTTTTGGTAGAGTCTTTCGGTTTTTCTAAGTACAAGACCATGTCATCTGTGAACAAAACTGATTTGACTTCTGCATTTCCAATTTGGATGCCATTTCTTTCTTTCTTTTGCCAAATCATTCTGGCCAAGACTTCCATTATTATATTGAATAAAAGTGGTAAAAATGGGCATCATTGTCTTGTCTCAGATATTAGAGGAAAGGATTTCAATTTTTCCCCAATCAGTACAATGTTTGCTGTGAGTTTGTCATATGTAGTTTTTATTATTTTGAGGTATGTTCTTTCTATACCCAGTTTTTTGAGTGTTTTTATTATAAAAGAATGTTGAACTTTATTGAATGCTTTTTTCAGTATCTATTGAAATGATCATATGGTTTTTCTTTTTGGTTCTCTGAGTGTGATGTATCATGTTATTGATTTATGTATGTTAAACCAGCCTTGCATCTCTGGGATGAATCTTATTTGATCATGGTGAATGATCTCTTTTACATGTTGTTGGATTCAGTTGGCTGGTTTCTTATTGAGGATTTTTGCATCTATGTTCATCAGCGACTTTGACCTGTAATTTTCTTTTTTGTCGTGTCCTTGTCTGGTTTAGTTTCAGGATAATGCTGGCCTTGTCCAATGAGTTTGGAAGTATCCCCTCCTCTTCAATTTTTGTTGAAGAGTTTTAGTGTAGTTAATATTAGTTCTTCTTTAAATGTTTAGTAGAATTCAGCAGTGAAGTCATCAGGTCCTAGACTTCTTTGATAGGACACTTTTTATTATGGCTTTAATATCATTTCTCATTTTTTTGTTGAGGTTTTGTATTTCTGCATGGTTCAATCTGGTAGGTTGTGTGCATCCAGGAATCTATCCATTTCTTCTGAGTTTCCCAGCTTGTTGGTGTACAAATTGATCATAATAATCTCTAATGATTCTTTGTATTTCTGTGGTCTCAGTTCTTATATCTCCTTTTTCGTTTCTGATTTTATTTATTTGGGTCTTCTCCCCTTTTTTCTTAGTCTAGCTGAAAGTTTGTTGATGATTTTATCTTTTCAAAAAGCCAACTTTTCATTTCGTTGATCTTCTGTATTTTTTCAGTCTCCATTTCATTTATTTCTGCTCTGATATTTATTATTTCTTTCCTCAACTAATCTTGGATTTGGTTTGTTCTTGCTTTCCTAGTTCCTTGAGTAGAAGAAATAGACTGGCAGAAAGGCAAGTACAGCCAGACCTTTGTACCCATGAGTTTCGCATCCACGGATTCAACCAACCACGGATCAAAAATAATCGGGGGAAAACAATTAAAAGTAACAATATAACAATAAAAAATATAAATTTTGAAACATAGTATAACAACTATTTACATAGAATTCACATGGTATTAGGTATTATAAGTAATCTAGAGATGGTTTAAAACATGTGAGAGAACGTGTGTAGGTTATATGCAAATACTATGCCATTTTATATAAGGGACTTGAGCATCCTTGAACTTGGTATCCATGGGGTTCCTGGAACCATACAGGAAATGTGGAGAGGAAACGTGAAGTATTTCCATACAAGAAACACTAGAAGAAAAGTAGGTGGCAAAGGGACTTTTTTTTTTTACCTACACTCCTACCCTAGAAGCACAGATAAGTGTAAATATGTATTATTTATGCTTACCTTCCTTTTCTCCTTCAAGCATTAAAAGAATAAGAGCTATTAATATTTTTCTATCACTTAATTCTATTTACAAAGTTGGTACTCAGATCACACCTCTGAAAGCCACATGGACTGTACCATATAATTACCCCAATTCTAATCCCTTGGTACTTGAGAGGCAGTGATGCACAGTGATGAAGAACAAGCTTCTCAGACCCCCTGGGTAAAGCTCTGGCTCCACCTCTACTAGCTATACAAACTTCAACAAGTTACATAAGTCCTCTGTGCCTGTTTTCTCATGGATAAAATAAGCATGTAGTTAGGATTAAATGAGTTAGTACAGGCAGGATGTGCTTAAAACAGCCTATAATAAGGGCTATATAAGGTGCTGGTAAAGGAAAAAAAGTATATCCAGGACATACAGCAAATACAGTTTTTGATTAACATTTATCACAAACATGGCCCCATAATCTGTGATCCTTTGTCAGGCATATATACTGGTTTGGTTAACTAATCCATCCTGACAAAGCATTCATAAACATGCACTGGAAAAAATCTTTTACAAATTAAATAAAATCTAAGTAGATTTTCAAGGCTTTTAATTTTACATAAGCACAAAAAGCAGTCAACCTAATTTTTATCACATGATTTGGACACCAAATTGGAATAACACAGAAAATTATGAATCTAAAAAACAGGGTATTCTATTGAGAAACTTTCACAGTAAATATTTAATTATTATTCATCAAAATACTTCATCAAATTACAGCTTTATCTTTATTGTTCTTTATAGAGCTAACAAATGATAGTTTAAGGTTATAGACGAAAATAGTTAAAAGACTTCTTTCTAGTTCCGTTCTTCTACCAGGTATTTGCAAACTTATAATTTCTACACTAACTCAACTATCAGGATCAAAGAGAGGCTATAGATAGATTTTAGTGTTTGATGCTTGTACTTGCTCTCCCTCTTTCTCTCTGTGTGTGTGTGTGTGTGTGTGTGTGTGTGTGTGTGTGTGTATGTGTGTGTCCCCAACAATTCCTGTATGTCAAGAGAAAAATAGTACTTAGAGGAAAAGTTGGTGTGGAAACTGGGTCAGAGGCATAAAATTACATGGTTATGACAAGGCACAAACTGTTGTTTTCCCTCATCTGCAAGATTTTGTTTATTTTTTTCTTTTTCAGCCTCAATGGAATCTATATTCAATATTAAATGCCAAACAAGCCCCCTCGACATTCTGGAAAACTCATCTTATCTTAATAGTGGCAGAGTCAGTGACTCAGAGCAGCCCACATGGGCCAAGGGAACTCATGACAGCTGCAGCTGAAAGAGTGAGAGAAGAGACTCTTTCTTTTTCTAAGCATAAAATGCCTATGATGGCTCCTCAATTCAACTAACCCTTTAGCAGAGCCTCTATATACTAGGTGTATAAAATAGTTGTTGGCAGCTTGTTTAAAACATACAAAGAAAAAGTAAAAAGAAAATACATTTTCTTTAGCCATAGAGCTAAGATGATATGGGGTTATTTAGTGCCACCTCTATTATTAAATCAAATATAATTTAAAAACAAGAATGGTCCATTTCAATGTCAAATGAGTTTCATTCAGCACATGTCTGTTCTTTACTCTGCATGTTAGGTTTTATGCCTTCTGGAGAAAAATTTAAGTTTAGAGTGAAACTAGTCCTATATATAAACATATCCGAAAACGAGAATATGTAGGAAAATCCCCAAATGTCTAAGATTTCCGTTTCTGTCATAAATACTGTCATTAATTAAAATGTACTGGGCAGCCACCAGATGCATAGAACTATTCCAGGAACAATATAATAAGATTTGACATGTGTCTCTAAACAAAAAACAAACTTAGGGTTTAAATATTTCAGGCAAATCTTTTACTTTTTCTTCCCTAAATTACCCAAATTATTGCATCAAATGTTCACTTACAGTTTTGATAACAATTCAACTTAAATTATAAACAGTTTGAACTAAGTTATCAAAAAATCTCCTCTTTGAATGAAAAAGAAAAAATATAAAGCAAAATAAAACCCTTCTGCCATCACCACCACTAACAATTTCACAGCAAGAACAAAACTAATCCTACCAAAAATTAGTGGTATTTAAATAACAACATATTTTGAAAGTTCTAAACATGTTATGGATATCAGCTAATTTGTCTATCATGGCAGAAGGGACATGAGTTTATTATTATTAATTCCTTTGGAACCCATAGTTATAATTGAGACCATTTTATTGAAAGAGTGTTATATAATTGCAATATCTTTGTAATACCATAGAATAAAAGTCAAAGTTAACAATACAATTATTCATATCTATGTGCTCCTATTCTTTACTTCTTAAGACAGTGAGTTTAGTTACAATTTCCCTGAATTTACCAAAACCACTTTCAGGCACATTTGGTCCCCTAGAGAGGAATCTCTACTATACCTTCATGAGGTATGTCTGTGGGGGTGGAAGTGAGGGCAAGAGGGTGACTTGAGATAATCACTGTTAAAATGTTTTATTTGCAAATGATAATTTCTCCTTTCATAAATATCAGTAAATATGCTTCTCTCTTACCCCTCTCTTTTCCTCTCTCTCAGGATATCAGGCAGATAAGAGTTATCAGTAAAGGTCATCCTCAATTTCTGTACAGAAATGATCTGTCTCCGGTATGTAATAAACATTTATCCATGCCTTTATTAGCTATATTGAAGCTGACAGTTCTGTTAAACCATTTTCTTTCATTTTGCTAGGTCATGACGGTTAATGCTGCTAAAAAATCTCATCACTGCTTTTGATCACTGTATTGTCTTCCGTGTATTATCAGAATTTTGTGAAGGTAAGCACTGGCTGGAATGACCTATTAAAGTTACAGCCCGTTGAATCTCTGGTTGTTTTTTTTTTTCTTTTCATCACAATAAAAAGGCAAAGGAGTGCAAAGAATAAATTTTCCTCAGAGGGTATATTTAGTTGGATAGTTGATGTGTTCAGCCAACTCTGAATTATCCCTAGTAAAAACTACCTAAAGCATCAAATATAAATGAAAACGACACATAATCCAAAATCTTCATTTTGGTTGAATCTTTTACCAGAGTATTCTCAAGATCTAAAAGACAACTTCACATTTTACTCAAATTCCTTTCTCATCTCCAGGGATCAGTTTTCAGGATGCAGGCAGAAGAAGAAAAAGCAAAAGCAAAAACTCACTCATTGAATACAGATCCCCAGAAAATTGAGATGTGCAATGGGAAAACATGATTAGGGGAGGGGTCGTTTGCATCTGCATTCCTTTCCATCTTTCCCTCATCCAGACCACTTAACCTCTCCTCTTGCTCAAATCAATTTTTAAGAATGGTTTCCTTTGAGAAATGAAAAACAAAACAGCCATGAAAATGTCTGCCTTTGTTAATGGATTGAAGATCTTATAAAACTTGCCAAAAAGTTAGTTGTCAATTTCAAGGAAACAGTTCAGATCAGTTAAGAAATAAACCATCTGAAATTTCAAACATGTTTTCTTTCAGTTCAACAAACATTTACTGAGTTCCTATTGCATTCCAGGTACTGTGGGAGATTCCAGAAATATAGAGATGAAGAACTCATTTCTTCTCTCAAGTAGCTTAAAAGCAAGGAGGCAAAAAACAGATACTGAAAATTCATGGGGTAAAATTAAAGCACAGAGAAGAATCACCTTCCCCAGCCAGGAAGGTCATGGAGACTTTGAGGGAAACATGAGGTACAAACTAAATCTTGAAGAGCTGGCACAGTTATCCGGGTAAAGAAGCAAAAGCAGAGGAAAGGGTATCTCAGGCAGAGGGAATGGTATGAGCTAAGGCACAGATGCATGACAGTTATATGTATGCAGAGAACCACTGGAATCTCTAAGTTGCCCAAGCCTAGCAATCATAAGCATGGGAGACAAGAAAGGAAATAAAAAGACAACTTATTAAACTGGAAAGCTAGGGACAATACAAACTTTGGGGGCTGTGTAAGGAGCTTAAATTAGTAGTCTTTCCAACATAATTAATATGCAATAAAGCAAGAAACAATATGGCACTTTAATGCCATTATCCATTATTTTTTTGATTTATTTTAAAAATACATGTTTTGCATCTACTACATGCCAGGCACTGTTCTAGTTGCCAGTGGTATGCCGGTGAACATAATAATGAAGTCCCTGGACTCATGGCTTGTTCATTCGGATGGCATGAGAACGACAAGAAACTAACAGCAATGACAATGTATGTCAGGTGGTGATAAGCTCTACTCTGTAGAAATAAATTAAGGCTGAATAAATGGGAGAGCAATGTGAGGTGTGGGAATGGGGAGCATGGTGTACTATTTTATAGAGTGGTGAAGACAAGGAATCTCTGAGAAAGTGGTATTTGAGCACAGACCAAAAATTTAAATAAAAAAAAAAAATGAGGGCCGGGCATAGTGGCTCACGCCTGTAATCCCAGCACTTTGGGAGGCCGAGGTGGGCGGATCACCAGGTCAGGATATTGAGACCATCCTGGCTAACACAGTGAAACCTCATCTCTACTAAAAATATTAAAAAAAAATAATTAGCCAGGTGTGGTGGCGGGCATCTGTAGTGCCAGCTACTCGGGAGGCTGAGGCAGGAGAATGGTATGAACCCGGGAGGTGAAGCTTGCAGTGAGCCGAGATCGCGCCACTGCACTCCAGCCTGGGCGACAGAGCGAGACTCTATCTCAAAAAAAAAAAAAAAAAAAAGAGGACAAGAGCCATGTGGTACAGAAGAATTGCTTTCAAAGCAGACCTGATCACAGGTGCAAAGATCCTGAGAGGGAAATGTGATTGGCAAGTTGAAGGGAAAGCGAAGAGGCTGGTTTGGAGCAGAGTAAACAAGAGAGAAGGTAGGGCAGGTAGAGTAGAGTGCAGAGAGATGCAGATTAATACTGAGAACAGGCTTTTTCAATTTTTTTATAATGATCCAAATATACCTTATTGCTATATATGAGTGTCTTAGAGATAGATATTGAAATAGAGATATTTCAAAGTTTCATAAAACAATACTATATCCAGTGTACTCTGCTATTCTCAATTCTACTTTTTGAAAATTCTGGTCATAATCTATTAATTTTATTTTACAACCTACTAATAGGTCACAATCCACAGTATAGAAAATACTGAGGCAGGGCCATGGAGACCAGTTGAAAAAAACACATGTTCTTTCTAAGGTACACAACACCTTGCCCAATGCCAGGCACACAGGCATCCTAATATTATTTGTTGAATAAATGAATGAACATAATTAAATGCCCAAAGCATAAAGACTTCAAGTTGTGCATTTCTATGCCAAAACAAAACTCTAAGAACTTCATGATCTTCAATTTACAGTTTGTCACCAGGTTCATCAGAATGTACTCAGAATTTAACAGAATATCAGTGTTAGTCACTTGTCAGAATGGACAAAATGTTCTCAGGAAGACTTTACTGAAGGTAAGGGGACAGTACTTAAAATTTACTTTTAAAAAACTATGTACAACTTCTGGAATACAAATTTTTTTTCTGAATTAAAAAAATAGGTTGAGAGTAAGTCCCTAAAGAAGTTCACTGTTGTTTTGATGGAAGTTTATTTCTTCTACCCTGATGATTTCTAACATGGGATTAGAAAATCTTTTGATATAAATGGAAACATGTGCCAGAATTTTTGACTAACACATTTTATTTGATTATTTTGTAAATGAATTGTATGTGAAGGAAACAACCACCCTCATGAAGTTAGCTACGCATGTTTCTAAAAAAAAAAACAGAATTGAAGTTCAAAAAATTTGATATTTATTCTGTAGAATAATAATTGCTAACACTTACACAATGCCAAGCACTGTTCTAAGCACTTTACAAATATAAAATTAATTAATTAAATTCTAACAATAATCCTATACAGGAGATACAATTACTATCCCTATTTTACAGGCAAAGAAACTGAGATATAGAGAGCTAAAATAACTTACTGTGTTCCAAGGACTGCAACACTCTATGTATGTTAACTTATTTAATCTTCATAACAGCCTTATTTTACAAGTAAGGAAACTGAGGCACAGGGAGCTATAACTTATTCTTGTTCATCCAATTAGTAAGTCATGGAGCTGGGATTGAGCCCAGGGCAATCAGTTCCAGAGTCCACAGTCCTGACTACTATGCCATTCTGCCTCCTTTAGCTGCAATATCTGTGCCAAGTTAGCACTGTAGAGTAGGACGACAATTGCCAAGTGAGACCTTAAAGAAAGTGTGAGCTCCTCAGGAGAGAACGGTAGCCCTGCTACACATATTTGGCACCAATCATTCAATCAGAATTTTAAAATACCACAAAGGACTTAGCGAATGCAATTTATGAAAATTTTATCTTATACTTTCCCTAATAAAATCCTATACAAGAACTTTTAAATCATCTTGAGCCCAAATTAATTCAATTATTAATGTCCTTCTGTATGTTTTGTTTTGCTTCTCTCTTGCTCGCCTTAGTCCCAAGTTTGGAACATTGTGCCGTTAAGTTAAAAATGCAAATACCACATGAAAGAGTCTATGTGTCTATTTCATATTCATTTTTAAAATTTGGTAATTAGATGTCTTTGGGTATTTATAAAGAAATGCAGACATCTAGACAAATGTCCACCTCAGCATTTATGGCTGTTATTGAAAAATAATTGCTCTCATGCTCTCCTTCATTTGTTGTTTTTTTGTCCAGCGCTTAATACACACACGTATGCATACAAGGGTGTTAACCTTGATGGTCTGCTCCTTAACCTAAACTATCCTCTTTGTTATCATGATAATGGTCATATTAATGGTCAGGCCTATTTCTTAAAGAGACTTTGTTCTCCATGGGAACTCAGCATAAATATACCAATAATAATCATTCATGTTCAGATGTTCTATCAACCTACCTTGGAGATGAAGGCTGGCCCCAGCAATGATAACTCTTTTCACCATCCTGAGTAAAGATGCAGACAATGGAAGTACACAGAACACCATGATGACCTCTGACCTTCAGGCCTGAGGTCACTGGGCTCCAAAACAAGAGACAAGACCCATGTGGTCATGGGAATCTCAAAGAGACATTTCTAACCATAACCTGGCATTTCTTAATGAGCTCACATTGCTTAAACTCTAAGTTATGGTCAAAAGAAAAACATCTCTTTATCAACAGGTAAAGATTTTGAAATCTTAAAATAAATTCAGCAGTTGAAAAAAATAAATAACTGAAATATCCACTTTCCCATGGCAATGTGGTATTTTAAGCTAGGCATTTTCTTTGAGAGTTTCCCACTGTTTGGATTGAAATCAATAAAAACAAAGAACCAAATGCTTCATAGCTCTACTAATATTTCTTTTTTAAGTGTGTCTTGGAGACAACTAATGATAATCAAAAACTACATAGTGATTAGGTTCCCCTAATTTAACACTTCACTCTAACGTTCATAACCTTGGATAAATCCCCATTTCTCAGTCTAAAACAATTTTGCAAAGAAGAAACTCTATTAATCTTTATTTTTCCTTTTATCTCTCAGAAATACCCTGGAGCTCATTGTTACACCTATTTTCCCCATGTTTGTTGCAGTACAATGTTATGGTAAAAAATATAACAAAATCGTTCATGTGCTCAGGGATAAAGACTGAGACAAATCCTATTTATAGTATATTCTATACCATACTATGCCAAGGTCAGCTGGGCTCGTGAATCTTTTTTAAAACGATAATGCCTTAAAGACTTCAGGGAGGTTATCCTCTACATTGATACCAGGAAAAATACAAGAGTAGGAATTACATGAAAAAATAATCTGCCTCTTCTGTTTAACATGTTTAACATAACAGCTTTAAATCCTATCCGATATTGAGCAAAAATCTAGATGAAAGAGTTAAATCCACTGCATAAACTATACATATATATCTCGAGCCACAAAGTACAGAACAAACAGAATAGGGCCATCGGCATGTGGCAACTCCAATACATCTAGAGTCTGTATCACTTAGTGACTGTGTAATCCCTAGTTTTTGAGAGGAGACAAATAGTCACCAAGATGAAAAACTATTGATCTACCAACAACTTTAATACAATCTTGAAAGAAATTCTATTCAAAACCCAGAAGCCTCCCTCAGTGTAACAGTTAAATTACTGACTCCTAGGCAAAACAAAAATCCTGCCCTTAGGCAATTATCAGCATGATTCTTTATTTGAAGTCTTTACAGGCTGTTCAAGGGAGACCCTGATAGTTTGGCCAAAAGGAAACAACACATCCAGTGAGTAGCTCCATATAGGGCAAGAAAAATGGAGCCTCCCAGTATGAGAATATTAAATTATTATGGCTACAACGGGGGGCACAATTGTTAGTGGCCCCCTCCCACTTACGTTCCTGCTCCTCTCTTCCCTGCAGTGAGTGTTCATCGTCATATCTAATATTCAAATGCTTTGATAATAATAAAATTGTCAAGGCAATAGCAGGAAACTTTAAATAGAAACTCAACTTTCAAAAGCCAGCTGTGTTCTTCCCTGATTGATCTTCCTAAGACGCCTTCCAAAAGCAAATATTTTTATTTCAAAATTAGAACAAAGGTCCTATTATATGTAAATACATAGGCACAGGGTCTAAGTTTAGAAGCACAAATTGCACATCATTAATTCAATACTACAAATGGTCAATAGAATGAATGCTATGAGAGAGAGATAGGCAAAGGAAATTGGCTGCATAAGGAATGGGGCAGTAGAATGGGAATGAATCTTAATTTAACATTCTGTTTGGGTGGGTGTATTTTCTTCTATCCAAAGGCCTTTAAGTGGATGCATGAAGTAGACAAGCTCTTAAATCAGGGAACAATCACCCATGTGGGCATTATTGATGGCACCTTGTTCGAATAAGCAGTTCGAGCTTCTTTATTTCCTTTCATTTGACATGACATTCCATTCAATAGAGCCAGTGAGGTGAGGTGTAATGTGATTTTTAGGAAAAACACTAGTATTGTTAACATGTTCAATATCTGTACTTCTTAAGGTTGATTCAGAAAACTTTGCTCTTTTGTCCCAATAAAATAATGATTGCAGGAAAACACTTTTGCTCTCTTTTCTTAGTCAATGCTGTTTGGTCTACAGGCATTTTAGACAAAAAGTACCAATGGATCAGAAGAAGAAAAAAGTAGCAGCTGGACACTTAAGCTCTGTAGGTGGCTGCTGATAAATACAGTATTGTGACTTGCTGGCATGAGCCCTCTCAGAGTGCTCTGAATACAGGTCAAAAGGCTTGACAAATTCAGAAGTCAATTTAAAATTATAATCTATATGCATGTAAATCCTTATTCCTGCCACCCAAAAGGATATTTTTTTCCTTTCTTGGTTACGTTGATATGAACAGACTTTTGTTTACCTTTCCACACAGACTCATATCAATATAGCCATCAGAATCACCAAAATGCGAAATGCAGTTTAAAGCAGTGGCGGTCATTGCTTTAAGGGGGAATAATCTGTTTTTTTACATTATACATGTAAAAAGAATATCCTTTAGTTAAACTTTTTGAAATAACTTTTTGGAAAAAAAAGCATTATAGAAAGATAAAGGATTGCTTATTTCCATGTTGTTATAATGTGATACCAGTAGGTACTCTTCCTCAATTCATATCATTTGGCCACATTCGCTCAATTGTTCTTTGTCATCCAGCACTTGTGCTTCCCATTTTCATGGAATTAATTACTAATTGCTTGTATTCCTCTTCAAAAGTATTTTCTTATTCATATATTTTTCTTATCTCCATATTGAAGTTTTAAATTTCTCAAGGTCAAGGAACCATGTGTTTTACTGACTCTTTGCATTTCTTCAAAGTAAGCCTCTCTGTTCAATGTGAATGTTTAGCAAAATAGTTGACTGTTTATAAAGAGGAAAAAAAAGAGATATAAGAAGGCTATAAAACAATTTCCAAGCAGTGGTCATTTTTGCAGAAGTAGAGTCAGAGGAGTGGAGCTATTATAGAATTCTGATGTGTTTGACTTTTTAATTATGATAATATATTCTTTTATAATTAAAAAAAGTAAAATAATCTTTAAAGAAAAGGAAGATCTGAAGAGGCACACTAATGTTCACCTTGAATGTTCCAATCCAAATACACTCTCACCTTACTAATGAATAGCAGAAGTGATAAGATAAGGTGAAGAGATGGAGATAAAAAATGTTATAGAGCTTGCTTCAACATGAAAAATGAGGAAATTTTTGCAAAGATGGTTTAAAGAAAAAAAAATGAGGAGTATGTACCTTTTAATCTGGACCTTGACTTAACCTATGCAAGTGGAGAAAATAAATGGTGTTATCTTGAAAAGATATGGAATGGCATCACATGATACGCCATCTACTAATGTTGGCATTCATTCATTCGACAATTTTTTTAAACATCTACTATATGCCAGGTATTTTTCTAGGAACTGAGAAATAGCAGTGAATAAAACAGGTAAAATGTCATCGTCATCACTGAATTACATTTAGTTGAGGGAAATAGACACTAAACACTAAATCATTTAATAAAACAAGGCATGGTGATAAGTGAATTAGAGAACAATTACGTAGTAAAGGGCAACTGGAAGTTCAGTAGGTAGTGAGGATGGTTGCAATGAATAGCTCTGTGAATTCCAGGTCTTGTCTCCTTATCTCGAATGCTGCCTTGAAGCTTTACTTCAGCCCCAGCAGGTGTAAGAGACTAGGGTTACACAGATGACAAAGGCATATAAAAGTTGCTCAGTGGACTCCAACACCAGAAACCCCTGCAACCTCTTGCTCTTGCCCTGGAGCCACACAGAGATGGCCTGCTGCAAAAACACTTTCTTTTTGTCAATTACAAAATAATAGAACTTTAGGGAAAAACTAAAATCTCTTCTACCAATAGCACAAAATTCATGGAATTATAGTATGTTGGGGGTTCCTTCAAATTCAATTTCTTCCACACCTGAAATGGGTTTTATGAAAACAAGTTTAAACCTAAAGACAGCCTGGATGCCTTAAAAATGTTTACCATTAAATGGGAGTTGATGGAGGTTTTTATAGGGCCTAAAGCGTATATAATTTGGGAAGAAAAGGAATACTAATATATGAACAAGAATTAGATATAAAAGTGAATAAATATGTAAATCAGAAAATAAAAGCAGATCATATAATTCAAAAGCTGACAAACACCATAAATATCACAGAATCTAGAATAATCCAGTCTAGCTTCTGACTCCATACATTTTAAATCTGCTTTTCCTTCATACCCACTTATTCTAATGACAGGCTTCATAGAACACAGCCTCTGGCCTTGTTCTTTTGTGTCATAATGAGGGATAAATCAGCTCAGCATCAGAAGATGTTTTCATACCAAGACATCCTACAATAATTTAACTACCCCTAGAAGTGACTGCAAACTACATATCTATGTCCCACTAAACCCAAACAAAATGTGTCTCCAACTTAACTTCCCTCAGCCATAATCCAAATATCCCATGGCCACTCAGTACCACTCAACTATAGTGGAAGTAATAATCTCACAAGGTTTCCAAATTTCACAGAGAAACTGAGGCTCAGTTTGACCTGAAGTAAAAACAACAGTAAACCTCAAGGCTGGAATTTCAAAATTGGTTCTTTTTACTATGCTAAGTGTGTTTTTTCACTGAAAGCTTCAAATAATTAGCAAATAAAAGTGAATATACGAGAAAGACAAAAAAAGAGATGAATATAACTAATTGAAAGATTTTAGTAAACAAAAGCTAAAAACTGGACCAGGTAGACAAGGATAATATATAAACAAAGTGCAATTTAAAAATACTACAGAAATCAACTAAATAGATTCTAGCCTCCAGAATAATCTTTAGAAAAAGTATTCAATAGATGCAAAAATAGACAGGGCAAAAAGAGAATTCAATTTACCCAACACTTTTCTCTATCACCAACACCCAACCCAGCTTATCACCCATCCTTTTATCCTTTTGTGACAGCTTTCCCTATTCAGCTGTCTGGCTACCTACTGGGTGGAACAGGCTGTTTCTCACTGTGCCTCTCTCCCAGCTTGTCAACTGAAATCATCTTGGAATTATAAGCCATTGGTATATTCCTGAAATAAGATATTATATCAAACACTTCACATGTCTCTATGACAAAAAAAAACAAAGAATTTTTGAAAGAATCAGCTTGTCAAATAAAATGTATTGAGGCCCTATTATTGCTAGGTACTGTTCCAAGCTCCAGACTACTACAGGGAGCAAGACAAGCAGACTCTGTCCTCAAGGAGGTTACATTCTAAGTAGAAGCCAACAATAAGTACTTACATTAATTAAGAAAAACTTTTGAGATTGATAAATGCTATGAAGACAAAATAGTTATAAGGAGGATTGGGTGAACTTCTATAGAACGAAGAAGTGACATTTGTGTTGAGATGAGTGGGACAGGAAGAAACCAAACACAAGGAGACCAGGAAAAAGAACTTTCCAAGAAAAAGGTGCAGCAAGTGCAAAGTTCCAAAAAGGGAGATGAATTGTGCATGTTCCATTTACAGCAAGAAAGTCAGTATAGCTGCAGCTTCATGGACAAGACAGACATTGAGGGAGATAATGTCAGAGAGATAAGCAAGACTAAAATACATAAGACCCACAGCTCTATGAGCTTGGATTTTTACTAATGAGCTTGAATTTCTTTCTGGTAACAAAAGAAGTCATTGGATATCTTTAAGCAGTAAGTAATGTGATCTTATTTCCACTCTAGAAAAATCATTCTGCTGCATAAGAGAAATAGTGTAAAAGGAGAGAGAGAGAGAGAGATAGAGAGAGAGAGAGAGAGAGAGAGAGAGAGAGAGAGAGAGAGAGAGAGAGAAAGAGAGAGAGAGAGAGGCCAGGCCAGAAATAGAAGTTTGAGAACAGTACATCTTAAAAATTGTTTAAAGTCATGGCACTGCCTGAGATGACCTGAAGGAAAAGGCTACATTTAGTAGAAAGCAGGGCTGAGGAGAGAAGTTGCCAAAGTTTAAAGATATGGGAGAGAAGGCAATGGAATTAGTCTGATGCCCTAACTCTCAGGCCAATGAGCCAAATACAACAAGTAGTAGGAGTCTCTATTAGATCTGAACATTACGTGGGAATTGGACATAACCACCCTCTTCCAACTGCCCAGAGGTAGAGCAAGAATGATGTGAATTAAGCTTTTTCAATGCTAATATCTGCACTGAAGAGACTTCACAGATAGGGCATACATGCTTGGGTTTCTTGACTGAAGACAGTCTAGTGACTGAGGGTGATCAGATGTTACATTTGAGGAAGATAGACTCGAAGGCCTCAGAGAGACAAGCAGATGGGATGTAGGAGTAGGAGAATAGGGATAATTAAGAGAAGAAAAGAGGCAGAGCAGGGAGGAGAAGTGAAAGATGGGGAAAAAAACAGTACAAACTGAAGACAAGAGAATGGCATAAGAGCGAAGTTATGTCACAGAGTATAGGGTAGGTGATTGTTGGCAGTAGACAGATTCTTAAAAATATTTATGTATTTAATTTTACAGTTGTTTTCTCTTTTGGCAAGTTGTTTTTGCTTTGTATTTCCATAAGTGATATGGAGTTTCAAATTTTTAAACATTTATTTAAGAAAAAATACAAAATCAGTCAAAGGAAAAAAAATTAAGGATACCAATTTCTTAATCTACAGGATCCTAATGAGTACAATGGAATATAACCTGCTTTTCAGGACTGCTGTGATGATTAGCAATGGGGGTTATAAATCATCTAGCACAATGCCCATGAGGTTTTCAATAATTATTAACCAATATAAGTACTATTAGTATTTTAAGTACCTAGCACGTGCCAAACTTAACAAAAACTATTTTATTAATGAAACCATAGAAAAACAACAGAAAAGTTTTTTAAAAAAGAAAATGGAGAAACAATTAGACTATAAGATTAGCAAAAATAAGAATGGTATTAATGATAACATGCAAAAATGAATTGGAAAGTAAAGAGTTGATTAGAAGAAATTAAGGGGATAGGAATAAAATTAGGAGTCAGGAAGTATAGAGAACAAGACGGTGACTTAAGATTTTTAGATGGAGCTGAAGGGTCTGGTGCCAAGATGGGGCTTGACTAATTAGGTTGCTAACTAAGCATAGAAGAACAGAAACAAGTGTTCTTGACCTGGGAACCATGAGTGGGTACTGGGTGATTACTAAACCTTTAAAACCAGGTGATAAAATGTTATGTATGCAAGTATGAGAGCAAGTATTTTTCTGAGAAGAGGATCCCTGGTTCCCATCAGATGTTCAGAGATTTGTGACCTCAAATTTTTAAATACTGCTGACTATGAGCCAGATCAACTGAAAGTATCAAAAGCTTTATCTCTGTATAGGCAGTGTCCCAAGTTTGTCAAGTATTGGAATGATGCTGCACTTAAGGTAGCTAGAACAGAGGGGCCGAGTATTGAGCTGAATCTGTAATGAGCAAGTCATGGTCCTATCACCAGTGTTTTTCAAAACAGACTTCTGATAAGCCATGGCTAGATCTATTATAGACCTGGTAGGCAAAGAAGCAATTGGTATAAGAAAAAATGTCACCATGGCACAGCAAGATTTCCCTTTGAAGACAATGAGATTGATCACATAATGAGATTCTAAGCATTATAGATGGTGGTGAGCGTGCCTAACTGAGTTCCTGTCTCCACAAGGGCTGCCCTGACCACCAAACCTTGGGTGTACCTCTGAGGAAAAGGTGGGGAAAGGAGAGCCATTTTCACATACTTGTACTCTAATCTCATTGTGCCCTTTTCACTACTTGTTTTCTGGTTCAATAATAAACTGAAATTACCAGCAACCTTAGACCAACAAATCAAAAGCATCTTCACATCACGCAATCCTTAGGGAACCAAAAGCCAGCCAGCCCCAGGAAGCTCTGCAGAGCTATGTGGAGATTGCTTTGGGCCTGTTTTATCACAACTCAGTACTCCCATAAATATCTTTAATTTCAAAAGCAAACTTACAATTTAGCACTTTAGTTGAAACATTGATGGGACTTATTTCCATCGTTGTATAAATAGCTCATCCTGAAAAATGTCTTCTTTGTTTATTTAATAAACTTTAATTTATCCAAGCAAGAGAAGCAAGAGAAAGTGGGGCCCTCCCATAAAAGAGGCCAAATTTAAAAGGAAAACGTATTAATAGATTCTAGAATATATTTTGAAATATCTGTCTTTCCTAAATATTCCTAAACATTTATAATTTTCCCCCTACTAGCCGTTTCTTACTGCATGTTTTAAAGATGTTTTTAAAGAGAAAAATTGGTGAAGAATGTATTTCTCATGGTTGAAAGGGTGCCACAATGCAAGCTCTATAAAGACTCCAGTAGCAACTGTTAAGAAACAAAGCTATCAGAGCACCAGAAGAAATTATGGTACATTAATAGATACATAAATGATTCAAACAACATCAATGACAAGATGTTGTTTTTTTTTTTTTAATGTCAGCTCAGCATCCAGCTCTAGTAAAGAGTGACACTTTCTTGGCTAATGTGAACAACAAAAAACTACAAAACCCTGTTTCATAGTGGGTTAGGAGAACTAATTCTTGATAATCTCATCCCTTGAAGACAAGGTTCCTTACTTCAAGAGCTAGGAGAAACAGAATCCAAGCAGACATTATTAGCATAATTTTATATAGAACATTTTTAGCTTTGTATATAAATGTGAATTTCTCATCTTGGAATGTATATTTTTCTCTCAACTTGTTCCATTTATAGCTAAGAACAAAACAGGGGGTCTTGTATAGTAATGTGTAGGAAAAATATAAAGGAATATAGTTGACAGTGCCAAGTCAAACAGACATTCAGAGTCACATACATATCAAACCTTCTTATGGGAATAAAAAACAGTGACATCTTCTATTATCATGTTTTTCCTCCCAGGTAGAGCAATGAGGAGCCTGGAGTATTTGGTGACCTACATTGAAACTCACATTGGAAGGGCTTCCTCCCCTGAAAGGGTCTCCTTTCTTTCTCTGAAGTTCCTGCTGCAGATAACTGAGCGTAGGCTCAGAGAGGTGCGGTGTGGGACAGAGAAAGGGAAAAAACCCTTTCTTCACACTCGTGCTGCTCTGAATGCGGACCATCTGTGCCCCCAGCTGGAGCGCCGGCAATGGTCTGGCACTTGAACCACACCATATTTACAGATCTAAACACAAATGGCTACTGCCTGATTGTTTCATGATTCATTAGTCAGACAAGCTCTCCTCTCCCGCCAGCACAGCTGTTACAGAGTAAACCTTTGTCACTTAATAGGCCTGATTATTACTTTCCATCAAAGGTATTGATCTGTGTCACCTCTACTTAAGGGAATGGGGGAGAAGAAAAGAGGGGAATAAAATGTACCAGGAAAACAGGAACCAGAAGAAGAAGGAGGAGAGCAAGCGAGGAGCATTAGGCGAGATCGGCGACAGTGGCTTCCTCCCTTGCTCTGTCCTGCGTGCCCTGAATATCTGGATTCGTGACTGGCTTTCTTGGGAAGAAGAGCCATGCCTCACATGGCGGACAGCCCTGCGCCCCCGAGACCACCGCAGTCACAAACTCTGACCACGCAGATCATTGCTCAACCGCGGGCGCAGGGTGAACTGAACCGGAAATCTGTATCAATTAATAAACCAAGCCAGTGTGCAGAGAAAGTACAGGCTCTGGAGGGAATTTTTTATAGCTCCTTTAATTATCTCCTTTTGTTTAACAAATAAAGTGAAGCTATAACCCTGGGCTGTTCCCTGCCTGAGACGCAGGGCAGTCGCCCCTCTCGAGAGGTGCTCCTGCCTGGCTGCCAGGCGGCACAGAGCGAGCGCGGGCCGCGTGGACGCCAGCTTGGCACCCTGCCGGCGCCTGCATGCTCTCCTTCTCTAGCGCACTACCCTGGCTCTTCTCATCACTTTCCTCACTTTTTCCTTTCTTAAAAAATACTCAAAGAAACACAAAGTAGGAGGATTTCTTGGGTAGGAGAAAACAAAGGCTCTCAGAAATTAGAGTAACTCCATAAAAATCCAGGTAAAGATTCTCACCAACATCACCACCATAGCAATTATTTGAGAAGCACGAAATTTAAAAAGGGAGACCAGAAGCATCTATCCAGCTTTCTGATTCGCCTACCAGCAAAGGAAACCCAGAGAGACTAGGAAACCTCCTCTTGTCACACAGCTTTTAGGGTGGTGCACCTGAGTCTGAGAGAAAAGTCCCCTACTAATCAGTTCAGAGCTCTTTCCGTTCTATCAACCAGCCTTCCAAAAACCAGCATCCCAATTCAGACCGCAATGCTTTTAACTAATATTGTAGTTCCCACAGCCCTATAAAAAAAAAAAATCATAAAAGAATGAGACCTTTGTTCAGAGCTTGTGGAATTAACCTCAGTATAGTCACACTTTTGCAACTATATTCATATCATACAGGAACGCCTGACTTCATATAGTACACATATGTATATGCATGGATATTATACACAAGGAACCCCAATGCATCCATGCATGAAAAATCGGCCTTGCTCTTACAACTACTTAAGAGCTCCAGCCCTCTGAGATTCCAACAGAGGCTAGTTCCCTTCTCTTTTGTCTCCATACACTCATTGTAACTGTTACCCAAATCTAGTATATTAATGAGATCTTTATGACTCTTTTCCCCCAGAGCTCATCCTCCAATTGTAAGGACATCGTCCATCCTAGTTCACAAAAGGTCAGCAGCTTTGCTAAGTACATCACTGCTTGTTTTATGGTGTTCACCACAGATGACAGATTGACTATCCTGAACATTGGGATTTTCCACTTGTGTGATTGTCAACAGAAGCAAGAGACAAGGCTCACCCTGCCAACTCAGTCCATTCAGAAGGGAATGGTCAGAACACGGTTTGCTTACGTTTCTATTTCCAAAGACATTGTTAATGAGTACAGCATTGATATATGAATGGGCTGTGACCCTGGGGAGCTGAACAGCCCATTTCATACTTACTTTACTCTCAGTAGGCCCCTTGCCAAGGGTACGATGCAAATGGCTTGAGAGTACTTCTGATCCAGTCCAGATTTTACTGAGTAATCTGGCAATGAAAGACCCTCTGTCACATTTCTGTGCCTATAGTTCTCTAGGTGGTTTGATTGTTATACTTGATATCCATGTCCAGTACCATCTAGACTTCTCGCCTTCCTTCTTCCTAGTTCCCAAATGGCAATGGGAATTTTACTTCTTGGAGCAAAATATAAATGAGGCATGTAGTGTGTATTTCAGTACCCTTAAAAAATGTTTCACTGAAATTTTATCCTTAATTATTTCATCAAAAACAGAATGCAGATATGGAAGCAAATGAAATCTTACTAATAGCCAACTTTCAGCTTTGGAGCTTTCCAAATCAGAGTTTCTTTTTGTAAGTTATGTCTATCAGTTGACAGGACCAATATGATTTTACATGGGTGCAGTTTGCCAAACAGGAACTCCACATAATATAGTGCACTTGAAATTCATATAAAAGAAAGCTGTCAGCAAGTGAAAACATTAAAATAAAGGGCATTTGTTCTTAACAGGGAAGGAAAATCAGCTTATAACCACGAAAAGGAAACTGATTGGCAAGAACTCATGTCAAAATGCCAAAGTACTAAAAATACACTTTGATATTTGCTCTGCTTATATTCCACTTGATAATGTGGCTTTGAATCTAAATATGCATTTCTTCCAGCATATCAACAAAATGGACCTTACCTAGAAATCTACGTATGGTTACAAAGAGCACTTGGAAGTATGCTCTATTTAAAAAAAAAAAAAAAAATCCTTAAATTTTTTTAAAGACATCTGACCAATGGTTGAAGGAGCTTAAAAAATCTTGGTGAGGCAGGAAGTATAGGTATACTCTCTGCACTTTACAGGTGGGATTCTGATGTGTTAATAAGTTCAAGATAGAGAAATATCATCAAACAATTTTTTCACAACATATTTAAAGCTCCTACATGTGGGTATCCACTATGTGGAATGCAAAAAAGCTGTGATCAGAACTCCAGGAAGACCTACATGATTGTATACAAAAACAAATATCACTAGAAAAACAATGTCCAAGATCATCCCAAGGCCTTTGTCTTTGGAAGCACGGGAGAAAATCAACTTTCTGCCTTCCAGTGTGCTCACATATTCTGGAGGTAGCCATGCAGAATGGGCTTGAGTCTGGGTACTTTCTACCCAGAGTAAAATAAAACATACATGTGCAGTCAATTAAAACAATGTGCCTTTATAAATAGGCATAACACTTGTTCTTACATAGCTACATTACTTAACTAAATATACATTGAACAGCTGGGACTAAAACCCAAAAAATACACATAGCAGATTGCAATGAAAACCTACGATTGTATTTAGTTACCTACACATTTTAATCTGGTGCATGCAACCAAAGCCAACAGTATTCAGAGTTGGATAATTGTGCTTTCTTGCTCTTAGAAATGTCAACACCAAAGCATGTTCTGGAAAATGCCTTTTTCTTTAAATATTTTTTATTTATTTTTTTCTACATTTTTATGGGGTGAATGTACACAGAATTTTTTTAATGCATTGCATTTATATTTCTCATTTCTAAATTTAAAAGCTAACACAGTGAATCCTAAAATGTCTTCAGTCAATGTGATATGGGTGTGGATTATAAAATAAGTAAGTGTATAAATGAGTGAATAATAGCCAACACAACTCACTATGCAATAATTACACATATATTAACTCATTGAATCATAAGAATACCCTAAGAATTAACCCTATTATTACCCAAATTTTACAGATCAGTAAACTGAGACACAGAGAGGGTAAATAACCTGCCATATGATATACAGCTGTTAGGTGGAGTTGTTGGAATTCAGTTCAGGTTGTCTGGTTCCAAAGTCCATGCTCTTGAACTAAAAGTTACAGATAAAGATAATACAAAGAAAGAACGAATGAAGGAATGAAAGGAGAAAAGGAGGGAGGGTAGGAGGAAGGAAAGGAATCAAGGAAGGAAAAAGGAAAGAAGGAAGGAAGGAAAGGAGGGAGGGAGGGAGGGAGGAAGGGATACTGCCTCTGTAACACAATGGGGAAATTTGAAAAATGTTCTTGAGGAATGAAGGCAAGTCTTTCTGAAAACCAGAACAGGTCTTCTTGGAGAAAAGGAGGAAAGAGGGGTGTTTGATGCCAACTGAACCCACTATGAGAGGAGCTAGGTAGAGGAGAAATGACTGCATTTTTGGTCTGTCTGTGCCAGCTCTCAGGGCCTCCCTTTCATGAATGTATCCATCTGCCCCAGAATCCTAAACATTTCAATCAATACTCCTCTCTGCTT